>NC_083765.1:52817273-52927273 GCF_963514075.1 Conger conger
TGAGAACGCGGAGTGAGAACGCGGCGTGAGAACGCGGAGTGAGAACGCGGAGTGAGAACGCGGAGTGAGAACGCGGCGTGAGAACGCGGCGTGAGAACGCGGAGTGAGAACGCGGAGTGAGAACGCGGCGTGAGAACGCGGCGTGAGAACGCGGCGTGAGAACGCGGCGTGAGAACGCGGAGTGAGAACGCGGCGTGAGAACGCGGCGTGAGAACGCGGAGTGAGAACGCGGAGTGAGAACGCGGCGTGAGAACGCGGCGTGAGAACGCGGAGTGAGAACGCGGAGTGAGAACGCGGCGTGAGAACGCGGCGTGAGAACGCGGCGTGAGAACGCGGAGTTTTGCTTACGCTGTATATGAGTGTTACCGAGGTAGTCGGAAAAGCTGAACATGGCAGCCTCTTTTCGTTGTGCGATCGCTGCTATGGATCGGATAAAGAAGGAAGCTGTTTTTCACATTTATTATGCCAAGTATTTGACAACAGTGTTGTGGGAGTAATAATGAATTGTTATATGAATTATTTACCCATTGTTGCTGTAAGTAGATTGGGGTGGTTGAGCGTCGTGGAAAACTGCCACAGTCGTTTAGCGCTCAGCCGACACTGGGGTTTTTTGGCATGGCTCCCACGGGGGAGATATGAACATCATTAATGTAAGCTGGCTCCCTCACGCATCTGCTCAAATGGGCCACTGGCCTTATTGCGAATGGAGAGGGAGAGGCACTGCCTCTTGTAGGTGAAGTGGGAGATGAGCCATGAGCCCTGCGATGAGAAACGCACCATGAACCAATGTGACGCTCACCCCCTCCTCTTTCTGACGAACGCGACACAGTCATATTTGAAGGAGTGACTTGGTTAAATTCCTCAGAGAGCTTCCTTTAGCTTTCCAATGAAATGCTAGCATCTAGACCAGCGTTACTCAACTCCCAAGTTCTGCAGGCTACAGCGTCTGCTGGCATTTTGGTTCAACCGTGCGGTACCTGATTTCACTAATTAGCTTATTATCTGAACCAAGCAGGTAAAATAATTGGTGAAATCAGGTGGTGTAGGACACGGCAGGAGCAAATACCTGCAGACACTGTGGCCCGCAGGACTTGGAGTTCATCTAGACATTGATTGAATAAACCAGAAGGGTGTTATTTCTCTTGCACTAAGGGGACATGGTACTAGGGGGCGCATTTTCTCACATAGTAAATACTTAAAGTGCTGAGAGCCAGTCTTTGGCTATGTGAGATTCATATGCAGTACACTATTGTAACTAATGTAATAAGCAGGGACTTCAGAGATCTTGAAAGGAGATGGTAAATGGTCTCTCTGCTCTCCATTCTGACGGCCCCTCCCCTCTCCCAGGGCGGAGCAGCTGTCCAGCGTGCAGTACACCCTCCCCAAAACGGCGGGGGGCGACCGTGCGGACTTCTGGAGGTTCCGGGGCCTGCGGAGCTCCAAGAGGAACCTGAGGAAGAGCCGGGAGGACCTGTCGGCCCAGCCCGTCCAGACCAAGTTCCCCGCCTACGAGAGAGTGGTGCTGAGGGAGGGTCAGTACAGTGCAGGCCTGTGCTGTGTGGTGCTTTTACCTCACCGTGTGTGTGTGTGTGTGTGTGTGTGTCTGTGTTTACCTCACCATGTGTGTGTGTGACATTACATTACAATTTATTATCTGATGCTTTTATGTCAAGGTCATTAGAACAAACTACCGAACAGGTTGAATAAGCTTCAATTCACAAAGAATCAGTTGTACATTTGTGTATGTGTACATGTACATGTGTGTACGTGCATGTGAGTGGTGCGAGAGTGTGAGTATGTGTGTGTGTGTACGTGAGTGTACGTGTGTGTGAGTGCTGTGTACGTGTGTGTACGCGTGTTGTCAGTGGTGCGTGAGTGTGTGTGCACAGTGCGTGATGAATGGTTTTTTGTCTGTTGTCTCAGCGGGGTTCCTGAGGCCGGTGGTGATCTTTGGGCCCATCGCAGACGTGGGGCGGGAGAAGCTGGCCAGGGAGGAGCCGGACGTGTTTGAGCTGGCAAGTGAGTACCATTCACCACGACTACTCTCTCTGCAGTGCTCCGGTCTGAAGGGGCTGGGGATCATCACACACAGCCAGGCTAGGACCATGACACACAAACCAGGCTAAAACCATGACACAAACAAACCAGGCTAGGACCATGACACAGAAACCCGGCTAGGACCATGACACAGAAACCCGGCTAGGACCATGACACAGAAACCAGGCTAGGACCATGACACAGAAACCCGGCTAGGACCATGACACAGAAACCCGGCTAGGACCATGACACAGAAACCCGGCTAGGACCATGACACAGAAACCCGGCTAGGACCATGACACAGAAACCAGGCTAGGACCATGACACAGAAACCAGGCTAGGACCATGACACACACACAAACCAGGCTAGGACCATGACACACACCAACCAGGCTAAAACCATGACACAAACAAACCAGGCTAAAACCATGACAAAAACAGAAACCAGGCTAGAATCATCCCACACAGAAACCAGGCTAGAACCATGTCACACACCAACCAGGCTAAAACCATGACACAAACAAACCAGGCTAAAACCATGACAAAAACAGAAACCAGGCTAGAATCATCACAAACAAAAACCCGGCTAGAATCATCACGCACAGAAACCAAGCTAGAACCATGACACACACAAACCAGGCTAGGACCATGACACACACCAACCAGGCTAAAACCATCACACAAACAAACCAGGCTAGAACCATGACAAAAACAGAAACCAGGCTAGAATCATCCCACACAGAAACCAGGCTAGAATCATCCCACACAGAAACCAGGCTAGAACCATGTCACACACCAACCAGGCTAAAACCATGACACAAACAAACCAGGCTAAAACCATGACAAAAACAGAAACCAGGCTAGAATCATCACAAACAAAAACCCGGCTAGAATCATCACGCACAGAAACCAAGCTAGAACCATGACACACACAAACCAGGCTAGGACCATGACACACACCAACCAGGCTAAAACCATCACACAAACAAACCAGGCTAGAACCATGACAAAAACAGAAACCAGGCTAGAATCATCCCACACAGAAACCAGGCTAGAACCATGTCACACACCAACCAGGCTAAAACCATGACACAAACAAACCAGGCTAAAATCATGACATGCACAAAAACCAGGCTGGAATCATCACACACACAACCAGGCTAGAACCATGACACAAACCAGGCTAGAACCATGACACACAGAAACCAGGCTGGAACCATGACACACAGAAACCAGGCTAAAACCATGACACAAACAAACCAGGCTAGAACCATGACACACAGAAACACAAATCTCTGACCAAGGCTCTGTCCATTGTAGAGAGTAATAGGTTTATATGTATCTGCTCATGTTGGGTAATTTTCTGCCTGTTTTGCCCTTGAAACGGGCTGGCCTAGCTTTTGGTGGAAAGGTGGCGGTTGCTGTGTTGGAAGGCTGCTATCTTGGCCCTTATCCCGGTGGTGAAGGCGGGGATTAATCAGACCCACTTTCTGCGGGAGTTCTTTCGAAATGAGTTTCAAAGAGAGCAGTTGGTGACTGTAAATTGCACTCCCGCCTTCCTGTGGCGGGGGGGGGTGTGCCTTTGATGTGCTGAGGTCACTGCCCACTCATTCTTCAAAGTCAAGCGTGAACAGTCACTTCTGTCAGACTCGGGCTTATAGCAAACTCTGGCACAGCTACGGAGCTACGGCTTCGAGGGCACCGTGAAAAAATATATACGGTCATTTCTGTCAGTTGCCATGGTTTGGCATGAAGGCTAAAAGAAAATTAAAACATTATTGATAGTCCCAATGAAGATGGCAAAACACTTATATGTGCCGTTACACTGGGTGAAAAGTGATTGTGTGTTTCTTACCCCGTCCCCATGAAGAAAGCGAACCCAGAGACGCTGGGTCTGACCAGCGTGGCTCCGGAATCATCCGTCTCCACACCATCAAGCAGATCATTGACCGGGTGAGCAAGACGGTCTGCCCCATATACCCCCCAGCCCATTACTGTTACCTAGCTGTCTCTGTACCCATGCACCCTAACTCTATTACTGTGACCCATCTGTCTCTGTAGCCATGCACCCTAACTCTCTTACTGTTATCCATCTGTCTCTGTACCCATGCACCCTAACTCTATTACTGTGACCCATCTGTCTCTGTAGCCATGCACCCTAACTCTATTACTGTGACCTATCTGTCTCTGTAGCCATGCACCCTAACTCCTATTACTGTTACCTATCTGTCTGTGTAGCCATGCACCCTAACTCCTATTACTGTTACCTACCTGTCTCTGTACCCATGCACCCTAACTCCTATTACTGTTACCTATCTGTCTCTGTAGCCATGCACCCTAACTCTATTACTGTGACCCATCTGTCTCTGTATCCATGCACCCTAACTCCTATTACTGTTACCTATCTGTCTCTGTAGCCATGCACCCTAACTCTATTACTGTTACCCATCTGTCTCTGTATCCATGCACCCTAACTCCTATTACTGTTACCTATCTGTCTCTGTAGCCATGCACCCTAACTCTATTACTGTTACCCATCTGTCTCTGTATCCATGCACCCTAACTCCTATTACTGTTACCTATCTGTCTGTGTAGCCATGCACCCTAACTCCTATTACTGTTACCTACCTGTCTCTGTACCCATGCACCCTAACTCTATTACTGTGACCCATCTGTCTGTGTAGCCATGCACCCTAACTCCTATTACTGTTACCTATCTGTCTCTGTATCCATGCACCCTAACTCCTATTACTCTTTCCTATCTGTCTCTGTAGCCATGCACCCTAACTCCTATTACTGTTACCTACCTGTCTCTGTACCCATGCACCCTAACTCCCATGAGTGTTACCCATAATAAACCAATAATAGCAAATTTGATGAGACCATTAAGCAGTTCTGAATTAGAATTGATGTTTTTTTAAAGGATAAACATGCCGTGTTGGACATAACCCCCAACGCGGTGGACCGGCTGAACTACGCCCAGTGGTACCCCATCGTGGTGTTCCTGAACCCCGACACCAAGCAGGGGGTGAAGCACATGAGGACCCGCCTGTGCCCCGAGTCCCGCAAGAGCGCCCGCAAACTCTACGAGCGCGCCGTCAAGCTGAGGAAGATCAACCACCACCTCTTCACCAGTCAGTACCAGGGCAGTCAGTACCTCTTCACCAGTCAGTACCAGGGCAGTCAGTACCTCTTCACCAGTCAGTACCAGGGCAGTCAGTACCTCTTCACCAGTCAGTACCAGGGCAGTCAGTACCTCTTCACCAGTCAGTACCAGGGCAGTCAGTACCTCTTCACCAGTCAGTACCGGGGAGGGGAGTCAGTACCTCTTCACCAGTCAGTACCAGGGCAGTCAGTACCTCTTCACCAGTCAGTACCGGGGAGGGGAGTCAGTACCTCTTCACCAGTCAGTACCGGGAAGGGCAGTCAGTACCTCTTCACCAGTCAGTACCGGGGAGGGGAGTCAGTACCTCTTCACCAGTCAGTACCAGGGCAGTCAGTACCGGGGAGTCAGTACAGTACCAGGGCAGTCAGTACAGTATTGGGGTGGTCTGTACTGGGGCAGTCCCCCTGACTTTGTTTTTCTTTTACAATTGGGCTGCACAACTCCCTTCCTGGGGGGCCGGTCTGCGTGCTGATTTTTCATCCAACCAATTATTAATTTTAGTTTTCTGATAGCCTTACAAACTATGCTGTTTCAAACTTGTACTTGAAAACAGTAAAATCTTTAGTATACACTTGCAGTCTGTGGCTGTAGCTTATACAAACACTTATACAGCTCTTGCACTGGGCTACACACTTAATATGTCTGCAAATGGCGAGGACCAGTTCAGTTCAGTCAATTGAGGACAAGAAACTAAATTTAAACTGAACAGTAAGGCATTTTAGAAATTTCAGTTTCCTTAAATAGCTGAATTGAAGTGGAAACTGTCGCTGCCCTTCCAAGCACACTGCTCTATTTGAATATTTTAACAGTGATTTCACTCTCAAGGCTCCGCGAGTGCTATGTAAACGCACAAGAGCTAATGTGCTCCCTGACCCTGTTCCTCCAGCCACCATCAACCTGAACCACATGAACGATGGCTGGTACGGGGCTCTGAAGGACACCATCCAGCAGCAGCAGAACCAGCTGGTGTGGGTTTCAGAGGGCAAGGTGAGTGCGACCCGTTTATTCATCACTTTCGTTAATATCGGGTTTCGATATTAGCTGGGGGCAGCCTGTAGCGCGGAGGCTAAGGTATATGACTGGCACCCGGAAGGTTGGTGGTAAAGCCCTGGTGTAAATTCCCCCACGATGAGATCCGCACAGCTGTCGGTCCCTGGAGCAAGGCCCTGAACCCCACACTGCTCCGTGAGTGTCGCACGGTGGCTGCACCACTGCTCCTAAGTCACTAGGATGGGTCAAATGCAGAGGACAAATGACCCCCCACGGGGTTCAATGAAGTACATCTTCTTCAAATGCTTCAGCATAAGAATGATCACCCAAAATACGTTTGACCACGCTGTGATTCTGAAAGTGAAATGTTTAGAACATTTTAAAAGCTGCAAAAAAGAAAACATCCATTTCAGCAGCTGCCATTTTGTTTCTCTGAGATGGAGGCACTAGGCTGTACACCAGTCCTCTGAAGAAATGCAAGCTGTCAGTCTTTTTGGCAGTTTGGTGAGATGTGGAGAGCTGTGTGAAACATTGACAAAGTGACAAAAAAAGTTATAGCTTTGCATATTCTTAAGGCACACGTGGAATACAGATTATTGTTTCACAAATGGTATGTAGGAAATGTTTGCGCTGTATTACTGCCATTGCTAAACAAATCTAGTCTGAAGAGGTCGTTGTTCTATCGGACGCATGGTGCTTAGGTGAAAAAAACCCACTACTCTTTAAAAGATACTTTTCATGGTGAAATTTCTCATTTTCTGAGTTGTTTTAGGTTACATTATTATTCATTTTATTGCAAATAAACTTTAAGCCCGGACTGAGATGGTAATATTTTAAGGATATTTATTTTCCAATAAAATCGTGTTCAAACTTTGATTTGGAAGTTCATGGAACTGTTAACCTCAATAACAGAAAATGAATATTTTGCCGATCTGAAACCTGAAACTAAAAGATAACGAAGGGTCAGTAGGCCAGTGCTTTTCCAAGTATAGTATATAGATAGACTATCTTAAAGATCTTGGTCTAATATGAAGCCTTGTTTATGTTTAAGTTTCGAGAGAGATATTTGTATTTTTCAAATGTCTATTGTTCCGACTTTTTCCCGCTCTTTCCTCCCAAACTGGCCCTCAGGCGGACGGCGCCCCCGACGACGACCTGGATCTCCACGACGACCGGCTGTCGTACCTGTCGGCGCCGGGCAGCGAGTACTCCATGTACAGCACGGACAGCCGGCACACGTCCGACTACGAGGACACGGACACGGAGGGCGGCGCCTACACGGACCAGGAGCTGGACGAGACGCTGAACGACGAGGTGGGCCTGCCCTCCGAGCCCGCCATCACGCGCTCGTCCGAGCCCGTGCGCCAGGACCCGCCCGTCGTCCAGGAGCCGCCCGGGTACGCCGGCTACCAGCACGCGCCACCGCAGCCCGACCCGCTCAACCGGATAGACCCCGCCGGGTTCAAGGGCTCCCCCTCCCAGCAGGTACCGTTTCTGAGAGCCGTCCGCCTGCCCTGTTGTTTGGAAGCGGTGGTGTGCGTGAGAAGAGTGTTTTGGAGGCGCTATTGAAGGAGAAAACAAAACAAAACTAAAAAAAAATGATAGCGTCGTAAGAAAATGGGAAAAAAAGGAGAAAAAAAAAAGAAGGGAAGACTATTGTGGCCATAACTCGTTTGTGTGCGTGAAGTCTCTTGTTTATATTAATTTATTATATTTATTTATTTATTTATTTATTTATTATCCCAAAGTAAGCTTGGCTGTCATACACAGCAGTCTGTGACCTGTTTGACCTTTGCTGTTGATGTCTAATGTTGGATGTTGATGTTTGTAGTTCTTGTTATTTGGGGGATGGGGGGGGAAAAAGCTTTGTCTTTGTCAACTGTCTGTAACGGTGCGCGAACCCTGTGGTCTCCGTAGTCGTTTCACTTGTGAATTCGAACTGATGTCTTACCGGAAAGTATCGTGTGCATGTTGGAACTGTTAACCATATTGCTGTAAATGTATTTATCTGGGTTGAAGTCACAATGATATCCAAAGTTTGTCCTTTGATGTGTTAAAAAAGAAAGAGCAAAAAACGTTGTATTGTAATCTAGAATTAAACTGGAATCAGACCAAAGTCAAAACAACAGAAACCTTGTCCTGTTGCAAATTCTTACGTGACGTTGATCTTTTAGACCCAATTTCTTATCGAAGTGCGAGCAGAGTACCTTCGATCGGCTGGCCGAATCCCGTTAGCTTTTATGAGAAACTGAAAGAAGACGAAAGAAAGGAGGGGAAACGGCAGGAAAACAGAAGTGTAGAGAGTGTGCGGCCGCCAAGCGCGTGCATTAAACGTTTCTGAACGCCACTTCACAGAAAGCAGAGGCTGTTCCTGCCATGCCTTGCCTTCCCCTGCAGCCCTGGGCAGAGACAGCGCCCCCTGCTGCCCCTGGCCGCTCTGTACATGTAGCCGCTATGAGCCCTGAGGAGCCTCCGTCTGCTCCCCAGAGCGAATCCAGCCCCAGGGCTGGCTCGCTTAGGAGACCCGCCCCCGAGCTAGCTCGACCCCCGACACACCGCCCCCACCAATCCGGACCACCCAATTCTGAACCAAAGGTACCCGCTGCCGCCCACCTCCAGCACCACCACCACCTCCCTCCCCCCCCCCCCTTCCTCCTCCTCCTCCTCCTCCCAGACCCGGCCGATGGCCCGGTGTGGCCCCAGCCGGCCCGGCCCGGTGCTGCCTGCCTGTCCCGCCCCACGCTTCTTTTCCCCTCCCCTCCTGCATGACCACCGCACCCTCTGTGTGCTTCTGAGAGGCTGCCGGGAGTGACAGCACACCGGGAGGGCGTGAGAGAGCGAGCGAACGAAAGAACCAACGCACGGAGGACCGCCCGCTCGCTCTCCCTGTCGCTTTCTACTTTTGCATGGCTCTACTGTTTTTTTCTTTTGTTCTTTTTCCTCTTCTTTAGTTTTTTTTTTTTTCTCCTTTTGTTAGCGCAGTAGTGGTGGGTGTCGAGCAGTCGAATCGGAATGAATGGATCATTGATTTATTTGACTTGAAAGGAGCATGTTGGAAAGCACCTTGGGAAATTTTGTCAATGCCCCGCCTACGTGGCCCCCTCCCCCCCTACACCCATCCTGACTTTGAACTGTAGCCTTTTGGGCTCCTCGGAGGTCCAGCTGCACTCTTCAACCCATTAGATCTGTCAAGCGTGTTAGTCATTTGAAAGGCTATTTTTCAAACTTCAGGAGTTTTTCAGAAAAAAGCATCAGCTCAATTATGTGTAATTCCAATGATTTGTTTGTTTTGTTGGATTTTTTTTTTGTTGTTTTTGTTTCTGTTTCACATTATCTGGTCATCTTATTGTGCGATTTTTACCTTGTGCTTGTTTATTTATGTTTTGTTATGATTTTATTTGATGAAATTCAAACAAATATGTTACCGTAAGTACTGCAGTACTGCATTAATACATTTACGTAGTTGCTGTTCACTTGTGTAATTGTGAACTTTGTGTAATTTGTGTTTGATACAACTTGGGAATAACAGCTACCTCTTAGTGTCTTCTGTTCCAGGTTTCCTGCAGACTTTATGCTTAAATGTTCAGGGATGGACTCTTAACAATCTTGTATATTAATATTCTTTGTTATTGTTTGTGAAGTTACATTTTTATGCATTTAAAGTTCGCTTTAAAGTTTTTTATTATTTTTATTTTTTATTGGTCTTTTTTGCAACAGTTGAGCATGACTTTGTTCATTTTGGATTGGCAGATATTCCAGAAGGATCTCTACGGCATGGAGGACCCGGTGAGACTGGGGCCGAAGCCGCAGCAGCCGCCCCCGCCCGCCGTGGGGTCTCCGCTGACCTACGATCCCCAGCCCCCGTACCAGGAGGAGCAGCCATACAGAGACTACGAGCGCCCGCCTTACCGCTACGACGGGGGCGGCTACCTGGAACCAAAGTCCCGCAGCTTCGACTCGCACCTGCACTACGAGAACCGCGTGCCTCACTACGGCGACCAGTGGTCCCCCTACGACCAGCAGGCCTCCCCCGGCCGCCCCCCGGGCTACCAGCCGGCCCGCCCGCCCGCGGAGAACCAGCACCCCCCGGGCTACGGCCCGCGGCAGGCCTACGAGGGCGGAGCCGAGCGCGACTACAGCCCCCCTCAGCCCCGTTACGACGAGCCCCCCCCGGGCTACGAGGGCCGGCTGGCGAAGGGCTACAAGCCGGGGCCGGTGCGTTACGACGAGCCCCCGCCGCCCGTCTCTACGGGTTACGACCCCCGCCCCCGCTACGACCCCGAACCCCACCCCTCCCACTCCCCAGAGCCCCCCAAGCAATACTACGACCCCGCGCCGAGGTCGCCCTACAACCCGGGACCCCCCGGCCGCGGGTACAAGCCAGGCCAGCACGAGCCCCCCGTCAGCTCTGACGCCCCCCTGCCCCCTCCCAAAGCGGAGCCCGCCCCTCCCGTGAGCGGTGAGGTCATCACCGTGGCGCCCAAGCCCCTGCCCCCGCTGCCCCCGCGGGAGCCTGAGGACGACCCCGCCATGAAGCCACAGTCCGTGCTCACCCGCGTCAAGATGTTCGAGAACAAGCGCTCCGTCTCTGTGGACCGGGGCAAGGAGGTAGGGGACTGCGTTAGAGTCCGTACCGGACTGCAGGCATACACACACGTACCGTGCACACACATGTACCATACACACACATGTACCATACACACTCATGTACCATACACACACGTGGACCATACACACACGTGTACCATACACACACGTGCACACACATGTACACACATAGACGTGCATCTCCTGACATGTACAGTGGTGTGAAAGTGTTTGCCCCCTTCCTGATTTCTTATTTTTTTCCATGTTTGTCACACCACTTGTCAGTTCAAAGTCATGTCAGATCATCAAACAAATTTAAATATTAGTCAAAGACAACACAAGTAAACACAAAATGCAGTTTTGAAATGAAGGTTTTTATTATTAAGGGAGAAAAAAAATCCAAACCTACATGGCCCTGTGTGAAAAAGTGATTGTCAAACCTGAGTTCAATTTCTCTAGCCACACCCAGGCCTGATTACTGCCACACCTGTTCTCAATCAAGAAATCACTTAAATAGGACCTGCCTGACAAAGTGAAGTAGACCAAATGATCCTCAAAAGCTAGACATCATGCCGAGATCTAAAGAAATTCAGGAACAAATGAGAAAGAAAGTAATTGAGATCTATCAGTCTGGAAAAGGTTATAAAGCCATTTCTAAAGCTTTGGGACTCCAGCGAACCACAGTGAGAGCCATTATCCACAAATGGCGAAAACATGGAACAGTGGTGAACCTTCCCAGGAGTGGCCGGCCGACCAAAATTACCCCAAGAGCACAGCGACGACTCATCCAAGAGGTCACAAAAGACCCCACAACAACATCCAAAGAACTGCAGGCCTCACTTGCCTCAGTTAAGGTCAGTGTTCATGACTCCACCATAAGAAAGAGACTGGGCAAAAATGGCCTGCATGGCAGAGTTCCAAGATGAAAACCACTGCTGAGCAAAAAGAACATTAAGGCTCGTCTCAATTTTGCCAGAAAACATCTTGATGTTGAAGACTTTTGGGAAAATACTCTGTGGTCTGACGAGACAAAAGTTGGAACTTTTTGGAAGGTGTGTGTCCCATTACATCTGGCGTAAAAGTAGCACCGCATTTCAGTAAAAGAACATCATACCAACAGTAAAATATGGTGGTGGTAGTGTGATGGTCTGGGGCTGTTTTGCTGCTTCAGGACCTGGAAGACTTGCTGTGATAAATGGAACCATGAATTCTGCTGTCTACCAAAAAATCCTGAAGGAGAATGTCCAGCCATCTGTTCGTGACCTCAAGCTGAAATGAACTTGGGTTCTGCAGCAGGACAATGATCCAAAACGCACCAGCAAGTCCACCTCTGAATGGCTGAAGAAAAACAAAATGAAGACTTTGGAGTGTCCTAGTCAAAGTCCTGACCTGAATCCTATTGTGATGCTGTGGCATGACCTTAAAAAGGTGGTTCATGCTCAAACCCTCCAGTGTGGCTGAATTACAACAATTCTGCAAACATGAGTGGGCCAAAATTCCTCCACAGCGCTGTAAGAGACTCATTGCAAGTTATCGCAAACGCTTGATTGCAGTTGTTGCTGCTGCTAAGGGTGGCCCAACCAGTTATTAGGTTTAGGGGGCAATCACTTTTTCACACAGGGCCATGTAGGTTTGGATTTTTTTTTCTCCCTTAATAATAAAGACCTTCATTTAAAAACTGCATTTTGTGTTTGCTCGTGTTGTCTTTGACTAATATTTAAATTTGTTTGATCTGAAACATTTAAGTGTGACAAACATGCAAAAAATAAAAAATAATAAAAAAATAAGAGAAATCAGGAAGGGGGCAAACACTTTTTCACACCACTGTACGTACAAACATGCCCACATACACATGCATATACATACACACACTGATTGTTTAAGAGAGTTGGTCATTTTAGCCCTCTCAGTCCCAAGGCCTAATATGAAGTAGGTCCACCCAAATCCCAAGGTTTGGCTTCGATCAACGTCACGTAAGAATTTGCAACAGGACAAGGTTTAAAAATTGAGAAAGTTGAGAAGTTAGTGGTGTTTTAATAGAGGCTCAGAACCGTTAGTGATTGGTTGAAAAGGAATGAGGTCAAGAGTGCCAACTGTCACTCTTGTGATTTTATGATAGTTTGTATGGTACTTATGCTTGAGTGCCATATGGCTCTCTTTTAGAACTGAAAGGGTTAAGGGTACAGGGGAATAGATTATAGATTCCCTTAATGTCTTTGCTGTAGTGTGCTATTCATGGGCATTTCTAAGTATGTTACTACATCGCTTAGACTTAACTGATGTTCCTTTAAAAAAAATAAACCATCATTGTTTTTAGTGAAGAAACGTTCTTGTAAGACGTCTGCATGTTACTTTCCAGCCCGTGGATGTGGCCCCCAAGCCTGCCGGTGTCCCTTGTTCTGTCCCTAAAGCAAACTCCCTCAGCCACCTGGACCAGGAGAAGACCGTCTGCAGGTAATAAGTCCTTCAGGTTCATGGCACTGAGCCACATATGGACGCTCAGGGTATGTGCTGCCTCACAGAAATGCCTGTTGGTTCCATTCAGTGATCGATGGAAGAAAAGAAATAACATTTAAGTACCAATGTTGTGTCGAGCTGTTTTGTGGAGGTCCAGGCGCCCTCTGCTGGGCATTTCATGCCTCCTCAGCTGTCTTCAAAGGTGCTCTTCCGGATTCTACATTTTGTTTTGGCACATTCAGAATTTAGGTTTTTGTTGAGCAGCTTTCATTTTGCTTATTAATAGAACCTGTTAATAACTACTACTGCGGGTGTGTCTTACATACAGACCAAAAAAAATGTTTCTTCCATTGGCTTGAATGGGGCCATCGAGGTTCATGGTTAATATGGGTTTTGCTGTATTTCAGTATTAACCTTTCACAGAAGGTTCTGTTTTTGATCTTTGAGCCACACAACTGGTTGTACCCATGGCAACAACATGACTAGTCTAACTTGTGTTAGTGAATGAATGCTGCCGCCGGGTGCCACCGTGACTTGCTCAGTTGATAGCTTGTACCCTCGTCACTTGTATCTATTCGAATTTGATTAACTTACCTATTAGTTTTGAAAAACACATTGCTTACATTTTTTCTCCCCCCGGAAGCATTTCACTTATGCTCAGAAAATTCGAGGTGCGCTACCGCATCAGGTATTAAGAAATCTAACACCGCATGCCAGAGATAGTTATACCACCAAAAATCGTTATACCGCGATGGCTAGCTCTAGGGGCGAGTCTTGATGCAGGAAGAAGTGCTTTGTTGTTGCTGGTGTCGGGAATCTCACCCCTTCGCTCCCCCCGTCCAGGGCCCCAGAACCACAGACCAAGCCCCCGGAGGACCTGGTGCGCTCCAACCACTACGACCCTGAGGAGGACGAGGAGTACTACAGGAAGCAGCTGTCCTACTTCGACAGGCGCAGCTTCGACAGCAAGGCCGTGCCCCAGCCCGCCCCCGTCTCCAACCGCCTCCCTGAGATCCTCAAGCCTGCCCAGGCCCAGCCCCAGCTCATGTACAGCTACTCCAGGTAACCCAATCACCCGCCACCTACTGAGAGGTATGCATTCTGGGAGTTGTAGTCAAAATCTCAAATGAGGAAAAGGTCTAATACGACCTTGGTGTTAAAGAAACTGTTACACCTGGGTAAAAAGATGGCTACATTGCAGAAAATACAAAAATAAGAGGAGGTATATATTAATAAGTGCACATTTTTCAGGATGAGAAGTCCTCTATCCAATGTGTTTTGGTGGGGGTTGTATCTCAGGTAGTCATCATGAAGAGGAATTATGTGTTATTGGATTCGCTTGAAGGTTGAGCAGGCAGTTCCGTGTGATGGACTGTGTCATTTCCCGTCCAGATTGAATTGAACGGGAAAACGACTTTGAGAAGTTGGATGAAGCTGTGCCGTGTACAGGGCGTTGTGACCCTTGTGCCACACACTCCTCGGGAATGTTGGCTTTCCAGGTTTCCCCATCAGGTGGTTGGAGGAAAGGCGGGTAAAGCAAGTGGGAACTTGGCTCTGGCTTGTGAACCCCTGGTGTTACAGTGCAAGTGCCTTACGGGAGTAGTCATCCCTCCCACCCAGCTACTAATGTTCTCAGAATCAATTTTCATAAAAAAAAGAATTTTTAAAACACTAGAGATATAGCTGTTAGTTCTGATGCCTGGTTGTGAAGTCTGGGTTGCAGACGATCTCTTCGCTCGGCGGTCCTGAGGGGGCCTTCAGGTATTTCACACCTGGCTGCGTCTGCCTCCTGAGGGGCTCTAAAGGGGGGTCGCAGGGTCTACACGCCCTGTCACAGGGAGTACCTGCGGGGAGTACACGCCATTGCTTTCAGTCTTTTTCTGACGGCAATTTGCTAGTGTGGTCGAGGAATGACTCGGTTTTGAAGCCCTGTTCCCTGTTCGCTCCCAGCTTGCGGGAAGAGGTGGTTGGCCCTGCGAGGAGTTAGCCGAATTCCTTCTCCGGAGGGCCCCTGCCGTCTGTCACTCAAAGCCTCCAGTCAGGGAACAAAAACACCGCAGCGGAACACCTTACATGCTTGAGATCAGCGGAGCACTCCGGTGTTTCATTAAATGTCAATCGTTATACAAGCAGGCCAGCCGGTCAGAACCACCATTAGAAACTGAAGCTGATGATCTCATTCACGGTAGTGCTCATTATGGTATCCATTACCCCTGAAGTCCAGAAGTGTACCCTGAGCTACTGTATTACAATTACAGTAGGGCTGAGCTCAGTCGTATACTACACAGACGGCCGGGTCAATTCCATGTTAGGTATGTCACTTTAGGTAATGCTATGCAAGTTGACTTACTCATTATTTGTTACTATTTGTATTATTTATGATTAAAGGTTATTTGTTGAAAAACCTCCTAGCACATTATCAACTGCATTCGGCTTGATTCAGCAGTACATTGAAATGGAAGTAAATTGAATTGAAGTATAATTCAATTTATTTTTGGGGTGTATGTACAGTATAACATATATATATATATTTTTACAGAGGTGCCATTTGATGCCCTAGTTGCTTCTTCCAGCTCGGAGGCGTAGAGTAATAACGTTCTCATCTTTCTCCCTGTGTATTTCACTCTCTCCCCATTGCCGCCACCGTCACCCATGGTAGATTTCACGGCTCGTACACTCGCTTTGACCACCTGAAAAGGAGTAAGGGGTAAGAACGGGGCGGGAGGGCCTTCTTCGACGTCGCAGCGGTCTGTTAGTCTGATGTCAGGGTCCACGCCGGCCCCCGGGCCCCGGGCCCCAGCGCATGTCCGTGTCCTGGCCCCGGGCCCGCCGCCCGCATGAGCGCTCCGCAGCTCCGCTCTGTTCTTGGGGTGCAGCGTCAGCGCACTGCCAAACGCAGTCTTTTTTTTTTTTTTTTTTTTTTTTTTTTTTTTGCGTCATTCGCTCCCATCGTGTGCAGATCCATCTTTCCGGAACTTACTGTCTGATGTGGGTGTCGCTGTGTGTGTATTTTGTCCAGCTTGGTTCGAATAGACATTTTTGAACTTGGGTTGTTGAAGTGTGGTACGAGACGTTTGGAAATGTTTCGGCGACTACATTACAGTGGAGATTATTCAACACCGAGGCTGTAGTCGTAATCAGTTTCCACAAGGATTCGATAATAATTTTTTTGGTAATGAACTATGAATTTCCTGTTAAAGGGTTCTGCTGGGTAACTTATCTTGTTAATGCACAGTGTTGCTGTGTAGTGAAATTCAGAAAAAACATCTAATCCTGACCATGCAAATGCCAAATGGGTCCTGGTAAGACAAGCCCGGCTAATACAATTCGTTTTTCCAAACGTGGCGGAAATGAAAGTCCTCAAATAAAATGAACACATTTAAATTAAATTTTTGACCCCCTCCCCAGTCTAAGTGCTAGTATTGTACAACTTCAGGTATTGGTGGTGATTTTTTCTGTAGTGAGCATGTTGATGGACAGTGCAGTCCGTAAGTATTTGGACAGGGACAGAACGTTTGTTTTGGCTCTGTACTCCAGCACATTAAATTCGGCATACAACAGTAAATATGAGGTGAAAGCACAGACCACCAGCTTTAATTTGAGGGTTTTTACATCCATATCGGGTGTACAAATTACTTCCCTTTTTATACATACTCTCCCCCATTTTAGGGGAACAAGTAATCGGGCAACTGCTCAGGTGTTTGTATTTGGTCAATTTGTATTTGGAGTCAGTGGAGTGTCAATGTCATCGTGAGGCTGAAAAATGTGAATAAATCGATCGGAGACATAGCCAGAGCATTGGGAATCAATCAAGACACACTGGCCAAGTCAGTCAACTTGAATCCAACTGAACATCCATTTCACTCTCAAGACAAGACCGATGGCAAAACATCCCAGAAAGCAGAATACAAGCTGCAGTACAGGCCTGGCAAAGCATCACTAGTGAGGATACCCAGCAGCATCTGGTGATGTCATCAAATGTGACCACCAAGTGGCAACTTACATTTGCTCCCCAAAAATATGGGTACTCTATATAAAAATGGCTGTAATTTTTACAGCTGACAAGTTTGCTTTTTAACCACGTTTGTGGTTAAGATCTGCTGGAGTACAGAGCCGAAACACCAAAAATTCTGTCTCTGTCCAAACACGTACACACTGCACTGTATGTGTCCAGTCCACGCGAGCTGTCGGTGTCTGCTTCCCCGTCGGCTGTTCTGTGTGTGTGTGCCGCCGCGTAATCAGCCAATTGAAGTGCGCGCATCCAGAACGTGACGCATCCGCATTGTGTTCAGGGCGGAGTCGACGGAGAAGATGAGTCCCGGGGAGAAGAGATACGAGTCCGTGCCCCCGATCACGACCCCTCCCTCTCAGTACGGTCAGCCCAGCCCCACTCTCCCGCCCTCCGCACTGCCCAAACCACCCACCTCTGAAGGTAAGGGATTCAGCCGTTTATCTTTCATTCCGTAATCCGGTGCCGGTTTGGAGAAAATGCATTTCAATTCAGTCAATTCAGGAAGTGAACTAAACTTTCTGTTCTTGAATTGGAAAAAGTCTTATGGAAAATTACAGGCATATTGTAGTTATTCAGCTATTATATCTTTTTGAATGAACTAAAATGAAAGCTAATTGTTACTAACCCTGATCTATTGTGGAGAGGTTGCTTATTTGTCCTGTGGACACTGCAGGGAGTTGTAGAAGGTGGAGGCCACTTAATGAGGATAATACAATATAGAGAGACAAGTACGAACAGAAAGACTAAAAAGTTTAAGGAACGGTGAAAGATGACTGCTTTCAGTACAAGTATGGCTTTTCAGGTTCAAGGATGGGTCACCCATCACCCCAGAGTCATATTCCCTGAACCAGAGCGCTGCACATATTCTGAACACTTCATAATGGTGTGTGTGTTTAGGAAGGGAATTACCTTCATGTTTTTACTTGTCCTCCCTCTTCCCCGTCCCACAGTAAGCCCCCTGTCCGATCCCCACGGCTCCCCGAAGTCCAAACCCGCTAACCGCGAAGACACGGTCCACAGCAACTACCTGCCGCAGAAGAGCTTCCCGGAGAAGTCCCCAGTGAACGGGACGGACCCGCTGCCCGCCAAGCCCCCTCCCGCCGCGACCAGCTACAACCGCTACGTCCCCAAGCCCTACACCAGCTCCGCCCGGCCCTTCGAGCGCAAGTTCGAGAGCCCCAAGTTCAACCACAACCTGCTGCCCAACGACACCCAGGCCAAGGCCGAACCCGCCCCCCCGCCCAAACCCAAGCCCCAGAGCTCCCCCCAGCCCGCCGAGCCGGACAGCGGCCTGGACACCTTCCCCCGGGCCAAATACCAGCACAACAACATCAGCGCCGTGCCCAAGGCCATTCCCGTCAGGTAGGCCCCCCCGTCAGCGCGGTCTACTGCACCCACCTCATCTAGGGAACAGTGCCCCGATTTTAAGTTAAAACTTTGAACGAAAATATAGCGTGCTGTTGTGGGGTCACACACTGGAGGGGGTCGCAGGGCCTGCAGGTTTTGGTGTTACTCAGCACTTACGTGATCAACTGAAGCGGTTTCTTGGGTCTGAAATGTTATGTGGACAACAGCCAATAGAAAGAAACCTGCAGTTGTTCAGGATGAGGATTGGGCACCCTTTTTTCTACTGCATCCGACTGCCTTCTATTTTCTGGTTGATTTCTGATGTCCATGGAAGACCTTGGCATGGCATTTCTAGCCATGAAACTTATTCTGACAGCAGTGATCCACCCTGGTTACAGTACAGATTTCATTTCAATCCAGAGCTTGGATTTCATTCATAACATTGCAGATAGGAAAGGCCAGCAGTTACAGGTCTACACTTGAATATTCTATAATTCGATCAGAAAAATATTAAAGGTACAATAGGTAATTTCGGACTCCTAGCGGTTGAGAGGAATTGCAGCAACAAACACCCTCAAACCACCACTGAATTGGTGTACAGCTATACAATGTTTTGGTACAGAGTGTCGGTGCGTCAACCGTATATTTTGAAACCCAAATTTAAGGACTATAAACACAGGTGTGAATCAACATGAGGTAGAGCCTTTTTCAATGATAGGAAGGGATTTACAATGGTCTTGTAACAATGTTTTAACATTACCTATTGTACTGGTAAGGAGCAAGAAAGGGCCTGTCTCTTCTGCCTTCCCCCCCCTCTTTCCTCTCACTCCAGACAGGGTAATTAATCTGCTTCTCCCCCCAGCCCCAGCGCGCTGGAGGATGACGAGGAGGACGAAGGGCACACGGTGGTGGCCACGGCCCGGGGCATCTTCAACAGCAACGGCGGCGTGCTGAGCTCCATCGAGACGGGCGTCAGCATCATCATCCCCCAGGGCGCCATCCCCGAGGGCGTGGAGCAGGAGATCTACTTCAAAGTCTGCAGGGACAACAGCATCCTGCCCCCTCTGGACAAGGAGAAGGGTCAGTGTCCCACTGCATGGGTGAGGGTGAGGGTGGGGGGAGGGGGGGTCATTATCATGCATCCTCCCATCTCAAATCAGACTGAGGGACTTTTACAGTCTAATGCCACAAAATGGTCGCCTCTACCCTGTTGTGTTTTACCATTGATTCACTATGCTTTGGTTTAACAGCTGGGTAAAATGTTTCAAAATGAGATCATGTCAAAACTGACATGAACATAACCAGATTTGGAGAACGGCTGCAATCCTCTGTTTTCAGCTGCGACCAACGATAGGGGCGTTTGACTTCTCCTGTCTTTTGAGGCTTTCAGCAAACGCAAACATTTAACGTAAAAACGCAGTTTTTCTGTGATGAACGGATCGTGAGTGGGACGCTCTCGGGACGCGGGACGCTCTCGGGAGGCTGTAACGCTGTCGGGAGGCTGTAACGCTGTCGTTCCCCCCTGGGCAGGAGAGACGTTGCTGAGCCCGCTGGTGATGTGCGGCCCGCACGGCCTGAAGTTCCAGAAGCCGGTGGAGCTGCGCCTGCCTCACTGTGCGTCCATGACCCCCGACGGTTGGTCTTTTGCTCTAAAATCCTCCGACTCCTCGTCGGGTACGCTCTATCCTCTCGCTCCATCACTCTTTGGGGGTCTTTGGGGGTCTTTAAGGGTGCCTTCGTCTACGTGTAATCTGTGTTTTGTGGTTCTCCGGGGCAAGATTCTGTGTTTATGGGGCAATTTATCCTTTTTCCCTTTTTTTTATCGCTTCACATTAATTGGTGCTTGTGTGCGCTGGCGTGTGAGTGTGTGAGTGTGTGAGTGTGTGAGTGTGTGAGTGTGTGAGTGTGTGAGTGTGTGAGTGTGTGTGAGTGTGTGTGAGTGTGTGTGAGTGTGTGTGAGTGTGTGTGAGTGTGTGAGTGTGTGTGAGTGTGTGTGAGTGTGTGAGTGTGAGTATTATGTATGTGCTTGAGCAGTTATTTGTGGTGATTTGCGGTCCATGAATCCCTGACTCATTCTGTGATGAGAGATGGGATCAGTGTCTGGTGAAATGGCTCGTTTAACACTAGAAAGGCCAGCGTTTTTTACTGCCTAGAACAGCCAAGCCTGACGCCCAGTGGTGTCATGTAGTCTATTCACTTTACTCAGTCTCTGTTACAGTGAAAACATGTCCCAGGTGTTATCCCTGCAGAGATATCCCTGCAGAGTTATCTTCTCAAACTAAATTCTTCACATAACTGCAATGCATGTGAGTGTTGTGTGATTATATGTGGGAAATTAGTTTTGATTACTCTTGACTGAGCAATTTGCATCAAAGCATCGGCCATTCGATTTGTGAGAAGTGTGTTTGAGGAGAGCAGAACTTTTAACACCGGGGTACCGGTACCTGTTTCCTATTGGCTATTGGGGATTTTTGTGAAGAACGTTTCAAAAATACTGTTTAAAGACTAAATATTTAGGAGAAGTCATGGGAGAAGGAGTATATTGCATTTACAGTAATTTAAGTCCAATTTTAAGTCTCTGGCCTTTCTGGGGATAAAACGGGAGCTTTCAGTTGCCAGCGCTGAGAGCTACACAGGATCTCTGTGAAAGATCGCAGGGAATGTTCCAGAAGAGTGGCACTCCCTGTGCTCTTTCACACATTGAAGGACACCATTTGTATCTTTCACTTCGGTGTAAAACGTACGAGAGACCACGCGTTGCGTGAGCGTCTGTGTGTCGTTCGCATCAACAGAACAGGCTTGCCTTCGTCCCTCGTAGTGTGGTCTTCACTGTAAACTTGGCAGGGGCCTGAATGAGCTGCTAATTACTCCCCTTCTGGGGCGGGGCTCCATGGGATGACTGGGGCTGCAGCCTCCTTCTGTGGTCCCGGCTCATTGTGGAGGGATTTACAGCATTTAATCCTCTTAATGGAAAACAAGACAATTCCCCACGTCCTTTCTGTCCCTCTCGCAGACACTGAGTAACTCCTGTCTTGGAGAGTCAAGGGCCTGTATGTCGTCCTGGTGTGGATGAAAGAAAAAGCAGGGGGTGTATATGAGTATGCACTGTACATGGGTTGTAAATTGGATATTCCCGTGCGATTGGAAATGCCAAATTTAAAAATAAATAAAGAAAATTTCAACTGAAAAATTACTACACTCCATGGCCAGGGAATGAGCCGGGAACTGCTGCTCAATATTGCAAGGCTGAGATTTGTGTGGGAAATAGTGTAATGAATTGACCCCAGTTTTAAAACTGTGTGTGTGTGTGTGTGTGTGTGTGTGTGTGTGTGTGTGTGTGTGTGTGTGTGTGTGTGTGTGTGTGTGTGTGTCCAAAAATAGAGTTGCCCTGGGAAACTACATCAGAGGCACCACTTGTGGCTTAGTATTTGTATGATTTACGAAAAGCCGCAAAATTCCCCCCATCTCTGACCCACCCTCCAGCCTGCGATATGAAAAGCTGTAATTTCTTTTGATTAGTGCGGTGGCCATGTTTTGAGCTCCAGATTACTTCTGTCCTGGGGAGCCTTATTATGGATGTGTTTACACCACACTTGTGCACATACACATATGGTTTCAATATGCTTTTTTTTTTTTAAGTTTCTTTTTTTTTTTTCTTAAATCATGGTCAAATTCATAAGGGGTAGAAAGTCTCACATCCCCACCCCCATCATCATCTCTTCTCCCTCTCTCAACCCCCAACCCCCCCCCCCCCTCCAGGTGACCCCAAGAGCTGGCAGAACAAGTCCCTGCCCGGGGACCCAAACTACCTGGTGGGTGCGAACTGTGTGTCGGTGCTCATCGACCACTTCTGAAGAGGGGAACAGCTGGCCTGTTACTGAGCGTGAACACTGAAGGGGGAGGGTGAACAGAGTGCCCCCCCCCCCCCCACCCCAGAACAGCCCCCCCGCCACCCCCATCACCGCCCTGTTTACTGGGCTCTGCATCACCAGAAGTATTAAACCTCCTGACCTCTGACCTCTGATGTCATTTAGCTGTGCCCAGACAAAATCGCGAGATGAAGGAGGCTCAGAGGAAGTACTGTTGTTTTTTTTGTCTTTAGTTTCCTTTCTTTTCTTTAGGTTCTATAAAGGCTTGCAAAAATGATGAATAAATAACACTACATTACTGGAGTGCACACCCTGTGCCACTGACTGAACACTATTTGCTCCAAGTCTCCCCTCTGCACAGGAAGAACAGACTGCTTTGTCAGGGTCTTAAGTGAAATAGGACACGTTTAACAGAAGTGGAAATTACTGTTTTTGTGGGTATTCACACACACACACACACACACGCACGCACAATTTTACATGCAGACACAGAAACATTTGAAATGACTGTAATTACAATTATCGTCGTGATGAAGATTGCGTGTACCGTTTTTGACGCTACGAGACTAACAGGTGAGGGCACGCTGACATTTTTCATTTCTCCTTTTCTTATCGTTGACGGATTTGTGAAGGTCCAAGAATGCTGTTTCAGGTTGTTATTCTGATGGTGAGCATCTCAAAGTCTTAAACACAAATTAAGCTGACACTATCAACAGATTTCCAGGTGCATGTCGTACCTCTAAACTGGCTCTTTTTTTATTTAGAACCACTTTTAACAGCGTTTTATCTTGGATGAGAATACTGACTTATTTTTGTAGCTGTGGAACTCTCCCGCTGTCTCAAGATCTATGCATGTGCCGTCTCAGGTCCACACACCTGTTTGTTCTGTCCCACCCAGTCAACCCCCAACTGACACTCAGAAGCAGCGATGCCTTATCTGCGTTTTATTCACTTTTTACACTACTTCAGTTTCTTTTTTTTTAAGTTATGATAAGTTATGAATAAAAAGAAGAGGCGTGTTTTGCTTTTTTGACAAACCGCTGTATAAAATAAACGTGGGGTTTTGTTTAGCACAGAAGAACAGTGGAGGCTGAGGGAAAAAAATAAAGATATCCTTTTTTCTGTTATGCATATGAAGTCAAAAGAGAAACAAGGTTTAAGAAGAAAATGTCAGAAATTGTGGCTGTATATAATGCTAGCATATGGCCTTGGTTCTTGGTTTGTAAATTAACTTTTGTATGTCTTTGTTATTTTGTACAAAACTAAACAGAAAACAATGGTTTCTAAAAAAAAAAAAAAAGAATGACGTAAAATGAAAATGGTTATCTTTGTATTCTGATCATACCCTTGAGCCTTGGAACTTCTAACTTAGCAGTAATAAATCAAAACTTTTCTACCAATATACACACACTACATTTAAACATTTTTATCAATCACAAAATGTTTTTATGATTATTTACAAAAGTGCTTGGTTTAAATAATTTAAACAATCCGTACTTTGAAAGGGTCAACTTCATTTATTTGTGATACTGAAAGCTGTATTGTGTGCCCTGAAATGTATTTTTGTACTAATAGACAATTTATTATGGCACACCAGTACTGGTTTCTTTAGGAAAGATAACACAAGCTTCAATCAGACATTAGCATTTCTTTACTGTGTGGCTGACATTTTTTTTTTCTTTGCAACATATTTCTAAGTATACCACTGTATTAATAAAATAATTTTTAAAATAAACACTATTGTTGATTTTATTTTTTTTCCAACTGGCTGATTCAGGTCTTCAAGCTTAAGGGAGGCAATATGTTCTGATGACCAAAATAGTTCTTTCTGTGTGGGTTTGAATTATATGCTTCACAGATATGCAGGGGGGATTGTGGGTGCAGCGTGCATGGATAACTCATCCAGGCTCCGTTCTTCAGGTCTCTGTGACCGTCCCGTCTGCAGTGCATTGTGGCTGGGTGGAAGGTGCGTTTGTTTTCTCAGTCGTGTTTTTCTTCCCAGACTTCGCCGGTACTTGCTTTTCCATGGCCTGTTCACTCTGCGGTTTCCCCACCGATGGCAGGTAAATTGTATGCATTAAGTGGCCGCTTTAGGCAGCTGGCTGAAGGACTGCTTTGGCGAATAAGTGGGTTACGTACACTTTCATTTTCACTCAATATACACGCATGTTTTTAGGTACACCAAGCTCCAAGCTCAAAATAAAAGGTATGCGGACATGGTGACCAGGTGGTGTCTTGGTGCTGGATGTGGTGCTTGAAGCATCTCCGAAACCTGGATTTTCAAGCACCGCTATCTGTTCTGTTTATAGGGAATGCTGCGATAAACAAGAAGTGACTGGCACTTTGGGCAAAAACACCTTATTAACCCATTGTGGACTAAGACATCCTATATAAAACCCATAGAAAAATGGTCCCTTGAGGGAGATGTAACATGCAGGTCACATCCGTCTGTTAAGGGAGATGTAACACACAGGTAACACACAGGTCACATCTGTCTGTTAAGGGAGATGTAACACACAGGTCACATCCATCTGTTAAGGGAGATGTAACACACAGGTCACATCCATCTGTTAAGGGAGATGTAACGCACAGGTCACATCCATCTGTTAAGGGAGATGTAACGTGCAGGTCACATCCGTCTGTTAAGGGAGATGTAACACACAGGTCACATCCGTCTGTTAAGGGAGATGTAACACACGGGTCACATCCATCTGTTAAGGGAGATGTAATGTGCAGGTCACATCTGCCCATAAGGGGTTAATGAGGCCTGAGGAGAATGTGCAGACTTCTTCAAGCTGACAAAGGCCAGAAGATAACAGCGGGTTTACAGCCTTTGTATGCAGAAGTCACACAAATTTACAATGAGGTTGCAATGTTATACGCATCTCTGAACGTACAGCGTGTCCAAAAGCAAATGGGCTCCAGCAGCGGAAGGCCACGCTGGGTTCCACTCGTTAGCTAAGAACAGGAAGGCGAGGTTACTGTGGGCGTGTGATCACACATGGATCCATCCTGCATTGTGTCAATGGTGCAGGCTGCTGGCGGTATAATGGTGTGGGGAATGTTTTCTTGGCACACATCCAATGGAATATCATTTCAATGCCACAGCCTACCTACCTACCTGTTGCTGACCACATGCATCCCTTTATGGGCAACCTTTTCCAGCAGGATAATTCACCATGTGCCAAAGCATGCATCATATCAAGCTGGTTCCACCAACCTGACGGTGATTTCGGTTTACAGCAGGGTGTGCTAGTTTTTGTTTTCGTACCAGCAGCCCATTCAGACCCAAGAAACCAAGTGAGGCGAGTTAACTGTGTAATTGACTGCTTTAATTGATCGATTAAGTGCAGAGTAACAACAAAAGCCAGCACACCCTGCGGCTCTCTAGGACCAGGGTTGCTTACCCCTGCCTGGACAGTCCCCAGATCTCAGTCCAATAGAGCACCTTTGCACTGAGGTAGAATAGGAGGTTTGCAGTGTACAAAAAATATGCAGGAACTATGTGATTCTCTCGAGTCAATAGGGACTTAAAATCCCTGAGGAATGTTTCTGGCACATTGTTGAATTCATTACATGAAGAATTCAGGCTGTTCTAGAGGTGACCGTGGGTCCTACCTGGCACTAGATAGGTATACCTAATAAAGTGGCCACTGAGTTTGTTTGGGTCAAGCTTAATGGTGGCTATTTGCATTTTTATGACATTTCTATCAACAGCAATGCAAGGTTGCCACATCTAAGGGCACAATTTTAGGTGCTGCACGATTTCAATCCAGCGCTGCAATTCAAGTGCAGTTCCGGCTGCCTCAGCAGGGGGAGCTGTTGAGCAATGCATGTGTTTTGAAGTCCAGTTGTCCAGTTGTTTGAAGTCCAGCTGTGCATATGGAACTGTAACCTTGATGAGGTACAGCTGTATGATCTGATACTTTTCTTTAGTATTTGAGTTGCTCAGGCCTCACTTTTGGTCAGTAAAATGTATCCTTCGTACCTAGGCTTATTTGAGACAAGAGGAGAAAGTGCATTTAACCGTTAATGTGTGATAAAAATGTGAGCTAACCTTGTAAACATTTGACTGAAGTTCTGGGGCCAAAGATGACAATGGCTCTCTCTTGACTTTTGAAAAACAAATATTTTCTTTCTTTTGGAGTTGGAACTTATCTGTAGATGTGCCAAAGAAACAATTTGTTTATTTGTCAATGTGGATTTAATTAATTATTTTACCTGCTTGGTTCAGATAATAAGCTAATTAGTGAAAACAGGTGGTGTACCGCATGGTTGAAGCAAATGCCTGCAGACAATGCGGCCCGCAGGACGTGGAGTTGAATAGCGCTGGTCTGTTTGATATGTAGAGGCTCTTAGGGCTGTTCAATGGGCAGATGTGATTGATTGTGTGCTGCCATGTTCCTACATTTAGGCTAACTGATCAAAGTGGTTCATTAACCGCACCTGTCTACATTCCAGTATATTTCTTCAGCATAGGGCAGTAGGTGGCAGTGTGACTCAGTAATTGGAAGACATGATTTTACACATTTCATTTGCTGGGTGAAATTGTGGTTTTCCTTTTAGTACAGGTCATTCATTGATTATCTAAGTTCACTCAAGTTTCAGCAAATGCAAAGTTTACTGTCCAAAGTGTCCAGTCCTGAAAATGGGCATCTCACCTTGGTGGTTCCCATAAATCTTCCACAGTAGTTGAACAGTAGTGTGTTGAATGTTTTTAACCTTAATTCAGCTGAATTTGAAGGGTGCCTGATGCAAATTAGCAGTAACCTAAGGAATTAGTAACGTGCAGGTCACATCTATTGGCTATTATTTGCAGATACATAAATGCCGCATTAGCTTAAGGTAGGGACAATCAGATTGCTTGGTGTTGATGAAGAAACAAACTTCAACTTCAGCCACCATAAGATGCATTTCCTTGCACTTGCATGAGTATTCTCATTGGCTAGGGGAACTGTATCAGTGAGCAACTTAATTATCACTGGGTGAACTCCATCAGGGAATTCCTTACCTTTGACTGGCTGAATTGTGTCAGTGGACTGGAGTTGTGACCGTGTGAATGGTCAGCGAGCTCTATAGCTGTGACGCAGAGTTATTTGGCTTTGACTCTGTAAACTTCAGAGGGCAGGGAATCATAACGTTACGCTAACAGGTTGTAGCAGTTTCAGAACTCTGGGATTCTGCTATATTATTAATGGCTTGTGACAGCCAAGTCAAAAGCAACAGGAGGGCCGCAGGTGTTGAGGTATGAATTCTTTATTAATGCAGGGGCGGCCGGTAGCGTAGTGGTTAAGGTAAACGACTGGGACACGCAAGGTCAGTGGTTCTAATCCTGGTGTAGCCGCAATAAGATCCGCACAGCTGTTGGGCCCTTGAGCAAGGCCCTTAACTCTGCATTGCTCCAGGGGAGGATTGTCTCCAGCTTAGTCCAATCAACTGTACATCGCTCTGGATAAGAGTGTCTGCCAAATGCCAATAATGTACTTGATTCTGTTTCATGATAAAAGTCTCTCACTGCTATGTATTTTTATCACAGTGCATCAAACCGCCACTTACAGAATTTAAGGTCAATTGGTCAACCAATGAAATCTCTTCCAGCCCAGGTAGAATATTGCAGAAAGTAGCATCGGAGCATATGATGTTAAGATGCGTTGGATTGCACAGCTCAACCGTGCAAGAAGATGATCGCTGTGGTTTTGTGAAGACACCATTTTGTTTTCTGTCTTTTTTTTCAAAGAAAAGTAAACAACAAAATGATATTGTTTTGGGAGGGGATGTTTCATTGACAGCTGCCAGTGGTTTCACACCAGACAAGGTCTAATTGCTGTGTTGGGGAGGTTTTGAACGTCACTTTATGCCTCTACCCTTGGCCCTTGGCCAGAAAGCCTACTCTGACTGACAAACGCTGAGATGTGAGATGTTTTTTCACGGACAACTGACTCACGTGTTTATCACTTTGAAATCTGTTGTGAATTGAACTGATCTTTTAATTTGGTCTGCTCTGCTGTAGCCAATGAGGGCTGGGAGCTGGATATTGGGATGTTCGTGTGAAAGGGTTTAGAATGTAATGTCAAGTGGTTGAATGTTTGGACAAAAGTAGGTAGTCTATACTACCAGTAAGGGTGGATTGTCAATAAATCACAGGCTTGATCTTCTTTCAGTAATGTGGGTGGTTTGAATTTTTTATTTTTTTTAACATGGAAGATTTCGCATCAGCTATACTTGTCGTATAAATATTAACAATTCTAAACTATGTTGGTGTTTGAAACTAACAAGTGTTTTTAAAAGAATCTCTAGCTACTCTGGGTACTCTGTTGAAGCCTGCCATTAATCACAACTGA
The DNA here is from genome assembly GCF_963514075.1 of Conger conger. Taxonomy (NCBI): domain Eukaryota; kingdom Metazoa; phylum Chordata; class Actinopteri; order Anguilliformes; family Congridae; genus Conger; species Conger conger. Next base: position 52,846,080 of record NC_083765.1, read on the forward strand.
TTCTCCCAGTCATATGCATTTAATCATGAATATGCTTTGACCAAATGAACAAACTGGGCATTCCTGAACCTCTCAGTGTAGATTAATTTGAAGATTCAGACCACAATACACAATCATGCCTATAGTGCCACCTTTGTGTGGATTGCACCTATTCAATTATCAGGTCACATAATGGCAATATACACTGAATTAGGTCACTTTATTAGGTACACCTATCTAGTACCAAGTAGGAACCCATTTTGACTCCAGAACAGCCTGAATTATTTGCTGGGTGGATTCAACAGGATGCTGAAAACATTCCTTTGGGATTTTGGTCCATGTTGACTCGATAGGATCACACCTGCAGATTTTGCAGCTTCATGGTGCAAATCTCCCATACCAACTCAAATGTGCTCTATTGGATTGAGATCTGTGGACTGTGCTGACTATTGTAAACTATAGTAAACCATAGGGAACTAAAGTTGCTGTCATGTTTGTGGAATCAGCTTGAGATTGTGTGTGCTTTGTGACATGTTGCATTATCCTGGTTGATGTATCCATTTGAAAAAGGGCAGACGGTCATAAAGAGTTGTTTTGAAACAGAAATGCCACTCGCTGGATGTTTTTTCTTCTCTGTATTCTCTAGGGACTGCAGTGCCTGAAAATCCCTGGTTAGCAGCTGTTTCTGAGATGCTGGAAACATCTATTCTTGCACCAACAATCATACCACGGTCAAAATCGCTGAGATTAGGCGTCTTTTAATATTTGGTTGAACAAAAAAAAAATTCACTATGTATGCATTCTTTATGTATTGAGTTGCAGCCACAAGATTTGCTATTTGGAGGAGCAGGGTATTTGCACTAACGAGCAGGTATACCTAATAAAGTGACCGAGTGTACAGTATAGTGAGTGAAAATTATAACATGCAGCCCACGTAATCGCCGAAGCAATCCTACAGCGATGGTCAGATGCTTCAGCTGTACAGCAGCTTCTATGCTGTGCGTTCTCCGTTGTAACCAGTCCAAGCTCCAGAATGCGAAAGAGCCTATTTCCCCCCCTTCGCGAAAGACATTTGTGCTTTTTAGTTTTCTTTTTTCTTGGGGTTTCTTAAATACATGCCACCCTACAAAGATTCAATTTTCGAGATTCAAGAGCGAGCAAACGCAATAAGTTAATTGGCAACACATAAACACACGCTTTCGCTCGCTCCAAAACCTGGCAAAAGGTCATTGATTTTACTTGTTGTACAAGTTGTATTCTAATTCTCTATTCTATGTCTCCGGCTGACTCGCGCACCCTTCTGTGCTCTCACTGACCCTACCGCGCTTCTATCCCTCCACGTCCCCCTCCCCCGCCCACTGCACTGCATTTATGTTGACTGAAAAATATAGGGAGAGCGTTGAGACTTCGACATAGCGTGCACCTGCGTTTGCTGGGACACGGTGTTTACTGAGAAATCCGTCCCGAGTCGCATCTGCGGCACATGTAGCACCAGCGTACCGTGGAGGACTACGCGCAGGTTTCGGTGTAGCGTTTGACAGCTGCGGCAAAAAGAGCGTCAGGACGCGGCTGGATCCTGCGTTTACTCGCAGCGCTCGCTTGCACATACCGTTGTTTCCTCGTCTTGTTCCTACTCTCTCCCTGCGCTGAGCACCCGTTCCCGTGGTTCGATTCTTCAATAGCTGATTTACAACCCTTGCTAATCAGCGGAGCAATGATGCAAGGTACTTTAATTTCGCCAAGGACCAAGCAGGGGGACGAGGAACCACGGTGAAACACCGCGGACGTTGATGTGACGGACTGTGCACATGCATTTTTAGCCTGGATAACTGGTCACGTTTGCCACCAGCTCTTGTGGAGGTGTGATTTTTTTTTTTCTTCCTTGGAAGTAAATGCTATAGATATGGATATAGCAGACTAGCTGGTCCAACTTGCCACCCACACGCATCTCACGGAGAAGAACTGAAAATTGCCAGCTTCCATGCACACTTGGAAACACTTCTCTCGGAAAGGTTTTTTTTTTTTTTTTTTTTTTTTTGCTACAGACCCATTTTTACATCTCGGCATCGGACAGTTGGCTAATTGTGAATACTGTGGTATTCCGGTTTTTAAAATTAACGGGCCTATTTTGTCTGTTCTCTGACATTCTGTTTGGATGCCATTATTAAACGTAGAATACAGTTTCCAGCTGAGAGTCGTCGAGTCTATCTAACAATGCCTGTTAGTGCATTGCCTAGGGGCCGATCGCTCAGCCCAGTGTCTCTGTCCCGTAGTCTGTCGAGGCTGAGAGAGTTTCGGACCCGGACCCGAATCATGCTTTCTCTCGGAGTTTCTCAGATGGTGTTGGGAAGTCTGATTTTGGCTGTCAGTTTCGCCGCTCTGGCTCTTACTGTCTCTCCTAGGGTCAGACATTCGTGTCCATTCTGGGCTGGCTTTTCCGTAAGTATTATTATTATTATTATTATTATTATTATTATTATGTTGTGCGTGTGTATGTGCGTGTGTATGTGCGCCCGCGCCCGGACCACAGGCACTGGAATCATTTGCAAGCGCGGGTTTGCGTTTGGAGCGACTGCAGGAAACAGATGTCAGCCGCAAACCAGCGACGCGCTGGTGGGTTGCAGAGGTGGTTGGAAATTAACGCTGCTATTGTAGAATGTCAATAGGCCTGAGGACAGATTCCATGTCCATATTACGGCCATAGTCACCACAGAAGTACAAAGTAAAACATGTCATTTACGACAGTGCTACATTGAACATCAGTAGCCAAAAATTAACTTGCTCATTAGTTAAATTGTTGGAACTATCGGACTGATATTAGCCTTTCAGTTCCCTCTGATGTTTCCGTTTTGATTATATAGCCTAAAATAGCAATCCCACCTGCATCAAGTTGTTATATTTTCTATTGGTGCATAGGGTATAATCAGTAGGGTATATTTTATGTCAGTGGGTACGCCGTGTATTGACACATATTACGCGCATACGCAACATCCGCAATCTCCTCCTTTTGTTAAAAGTGGTTGTTTCCAGGCTTGACATTGAACCAGCATAAACCGTCAATGCTGTGATTGATGGTGGTGTTTGTGATGGGTGTTTGCCTTGTTGGTATTATAGCCTCTTATTGAACGGAAGTGGATACACCTGGAACAGCAGGTGTATTTGAGCGGTTACTGAAACTGAACAAAGTGAGTCTTTGCGTCGCTGAGATTGTTGGATGTATGACGTAATTTGCCAACAGTAGAGTGGTTGTTGACTGCCTCCACTGCGGTCACAAAATGACCTTATTGTCGTAAGGTTAAGCGCATGCGTTCACTTATCTCTTGCCATCTCTAAAGCATTTCCGTTACAGGAAAGTAAAAGAAGACATAGCACGTATTGGTTGTGAGAGTTTTTTCCCAATATCATCAGTTTATTCTAATGTGTAACAGTCATTATTTTGTCACTTTGGTTGCTATCCAGTTTGGACATGTGCATGAGCCCAACATAAACGGATATTTGAGATGTTCAGGTTTGATGCCATTTCCCCACTCAAAGTACCACAGACACGCACTCTTTTATTTCAGTACATGACCTTTGAGCTGGGGCAATAGATGTTTATGGATCCATTTCCATATTAATTACTGTATAATCTTGAAAGTAGTGGGAATTGACGGGTATAATGTGTGCAATGTACAATATTAAGTTATTGAAAGATGAAACTTGCTCTGAAAGTAACTTTCAAAAGGAGGCGTTCCTCTTTCAGCTTTGATGCCACTGCTATTTTAAGAAAATATACAAACATTTGCTCCTTTGTTTATTTGTGGGGATGTATTATTTCTCCTCCGCCAAATCAAATGTAGATTTCCTCAAGTGTCTTTCATTGTTCTCCCTCCTCTTCCAGAACGTTCCGAGAAATTTCATTTTAAAGCAAGCCCAATGTTGAGGAAGATCTCTATTCCACTTTCTCATAATCTGTCCTCTGTCTTCTTGTTGCCTGCACTAATGCATATTTGCTGCTACAGTTTAGTTGTACTGCAGAAACTGCTCTGTGAATTGCTGTGAGGATGTGATGGTTTTTGTGTTCATCGGATGGGCATTTCAGTCGCTGCAATACAAACCCATAGGAACTTATTCGTTCTATACAGTGCAATGAAAGGTGTGTTTGAGAACAAATGTAAACCAAGGTGTGACATCTGCTTCAGACCACTGGTATTGCATATGAGTGTTTCTCATGTTATTTTAATGATAATTGATATATTGTTGTTAAACAATCCAGGCAAACTAAATCAAGTTATTTACTAATTTGTTTTATTTTAACCAATTAGCCATGTATCTGCTTAAAGGGCAGCCAATCATTTCAGTCCTCCAACTCTCCTGTTTAGAAATGACATGCTTTACATCCAAACAAAATGCTATCCCATTTCTAAACTTGCAAAACATAAATATACATCTTTATATACTGTCTCAGTCATGACAAACCAATGTCTGTGAACAGTGATTTGGGAGTTTGTACTTTTCTTGTGCTTGAAAGCACTTCCACTACTTTTGCCTAATAAGGAAAGCTATACACTTACATGATGTTTACAGTAGTTTGTCTTTGTCTTCTTTTAAACATGACTTTGAACTTGTAGTTACTGTTGTGCTGTAAGAAGACATTCTTAGCAGGAACACGTTTTCTGCATCTTAAAATTTGATGGCAGTTCCTCTAAATATTTATGAAGGGGCACTTTCTTGACTTGCTGCCAGGAATCCTGGCAGAGCTGGGAGCATCGCTATGCGAATGTTTCATGGGCGCTGTTAGTGGGACAGTTGGCCAGAGGGAGCGCAGCTTCAGAAAAGTGTGCTCCTTTAGCGGTAAGTGGTGGCTGGTCATAGGGTCATTGGGTCAGAGGTCACACTCGCTCTGACAGTCGAGCAATGCTTGGGATTCGCTTTTGAGATAAAATGTCAATTTAATTCACTCTCTCTGTGGACAACAGGGCCGTTGAGAGCACGAGAGAGAGCGAGTGAAAGTGCCATCTTCATTCTTTACTGCAAATGGAACAGTTTGACTTCTCTCCTGTTTATGCGGGAGTTTGCCGCTTGTTGAAAGCATCACTCTTTATACACTGCGTCTCCGTTTGATACGAGTGTCAGAACAGATTTTGGGCGAAGTTGGTCAGTACCCAGTGTGCCTCCTTCAGCGGTAAAGAGATGTGTGACCCTTGAGCGACATGAGTTAAAATGAAGCCAAGGGAACAGCTCCCATCCCAGGGAATACCGGGAAAATTCCACGTCCTTGGAAGTGATGTGACAGGTCTGGTGTGGGTCAACGGGCAGTTTTTCCTATATTTGGGCCAAGTCCATCTTGATCGAAGAAGCTGCCTTGCCTTTGTGGTCTGAAGCGACAGTCGTAACAACATGCATACACGTGCGCACACACACACACACACACACACACACTCTGACACACACCTGACTTCCCTCTGAGGACTAACGGGGAGTGAGTATAACGCCGCATGTGTCCCCTGTGTATTTCTGTGTGCGCAGTGTTTGCTGACAGTGTAGGGCTTTGTCTCTCGACGTGAGGCTCAGTTGGAGTGATAGCTCCAGGCTCCTGCCTTAGTGCGCCCCAGGACACAGGGCCCTGGGTTTGACTGGCACGTTTCCTCTTTATTATTACTCACCACTCTGTGAAGGGGCAGTGTGTGGGGGGAGGGGTACTGGCGTGGGGCAGTGGAAGGGTGCAGGAGGGGCAGTGTGTGGGGGGAGGGGTACTGGCGTGGGGCAGTGGAAGGGTGCAGGAGGGGCAGTGTGTGGGGGGAGGGGTACTGGCGTGGGGCAGTGGAAGGGTGCAGGAGGGGCAGTGTGTGGGGGGAGGGGTACTGGCGTGGGGCTGTGGAAGGGTGCAGCACTGGGAAAATGTGGTACATTCCACACACTCCAGAAATCGAGCTGCTCGGCATGTAGAAGCCGGCCAGTTATTACAGTAGCGATGGCGTGACCCATAAATAATGAAAACAATTTTAAAAGATGAAACCATTTTTGTGGGTAAGCTGTACATAAGAAATGTGCGTGCGTGCGTGCGTGTGTCACATACACACAGTGGTTAAATTGCTCTGTAAGCTACTTCTTGAAATTTCTACGGAGTGCTCGTTTACCAAGTCACATCTGTTTCATTGTCACTTAGAGCGAGCGATAATCTGTCCTCTGTCTTTAGCCTGAGAAAAAGACTGGAATACTAGGATTAAAAAAAAATGTATTAATTAACTACCGTTAATTTTTAAAAACCTTTTTTTTGCATTGTTTTGCTGTGCCTCACTGTTTCACCTGTGTGCCAGCCGCATTCCAGTGTGCTCCCCCTTCTTCGATGTTCTCGCTCATTAGTTCGTTCCGGTTGGAGGAGAGTCACTTCTTGCATTGGTGACAACTTTGCCTGTACATGTTGGGATGGTGCCTCACATTGTCATGCCCCGTGCGGTTTTCGGTTTTGGTGTTTCTGTTACCTGTCCTGTGCTTGTGTCTTTTGTCCATCAGCTCATTCTGTAGTCCTGCTGTTCATTCGAAAATTGCAAGTTTTCTGGTTTCTGATTCTGTCACCGTTTTGATCTGCTGGTTACGATTTCGGACTGAACATTGTGATTACAATTCCTGGATTCCCCTTTGTTCTGTTGCCTGATCAGAATGCTCTCTGGATAGCAAACTTTTTCCTGTGACATCGACACCTGCTTGGAAATGAATAAAAACTGCTATTCTGCGCAATTTCCTGGTTGCTATTGGTTCTTCAGCCCTGGTGCCTGACACTCATGTCCCTTTGCCCTGCGATTAACATGAGTAATTCCCCATAAGCATCCGAGATTCTGTGTATGAAGTCTTCCTGAGATGGGTTTCTTATGCATTCAGCCTCCCTTTCACAGTGCCCAGCCAAAGCAAAGCTAATCCTGGCATGGAGGGTGTCTGTCTCAATGAGCTGGAGGCTGTTAGACTCTGTCAAAATCCATCAAGGTGATGCTCTGGTTTATTGCACGGTGATCACACGGTGAAAAATGAAGTGTGGCGTAGCGGTAATTGGGCTGAAATTTTTAATGATATCATTTTACAATCGCTTTTTTAAAAATGAGCTGCAAGGGGGAGGGGGCTGGACCCTGCTTGACTGCGGGCCGCCTGTTCTTGAGTCTCCCAGCATGCATCTCTCTGCACTGGGCAGAGGGGGCCGGAGTGCACCCTCTCTGCACCAGAGATGAACACCTGTGTTACCCAAATGCAGAATGCTGCTGAAATATGGAAATATTGCGGGCACTTCATCCCTCAGCTGAGATCAGCTCAGACCAACGAAAAAAGTCCCACCAGGCACAGTCACAATCAACCTTATTGTCATAGCACATAGTACTAGTAATAGTGGGAGTTTCGTTATCCCAGGAGTGCAAACAGTAGTTAAAGTGCAATAACAGTGCAATATTATTTTATTGAATTATGACAGTAATGTTATATTATTAATAATGGTAGTAGAAAAAAAGTGCAGTACATTGCGTAAATTGTATGCAATGCATAGTATGAAATGTACAAAGGCAGAAAGTGCAAATGACAGCTGAAATATAAATAAATGAGCACAGAGAATATGTGCAATATGTGCAGTAGTGGGATAAGCAGTTAGTGTGGGGTAGTGGGGTAGTGGGGTAGTGGGGGGGACGAAGGGAGGGGGGTTGGGGCTGGGCGGTCAGAGTTCATGGGGGTGGGCGGGGTGGGGGGGTAGTGCTAATGCTTCCATCAAGGCATCGACACCGATCTCTTGCTACCTGGCGTAAGGTAGCAATACTAAAATCGGTAGTTGGCGAGCCCATTGGCATTGTAGTAGACCTGCGAAATGGCATTGAGATTGGTTTTGAAACAAGTGAGATATTCTATATGCTTACTATAATGGTATTGATTACAATCCATGATTGGACTTATTGAGGGTTACCTGATTGCATATTAACGTCTGGGGTTATAAGCCGACCTCTTTTTGTTCTTCTTGAGGGGCTGGACAGACGGACGGTGGTCGGCGGTTGGTTTTAAAGTTTCATGTTGTTGTGATATCTGTCCGTTCTCCTTCCTCGGCGTCCTGCGGACGGTAGTCTCTGGGTGACTGAGGCGCTGTGCGTGGCGTGCGCCTCGTGGAGACCTGCTGCTGGCTGTGTGACACACCGTGGGGCTTCGGGAGATCAGAGAGCGAGACGCAGTGTGCTGTGGAAAGAGCAGCAGCAGCAGTAATGGAGCATCACGCGCTCTCCTCTCCTCTGCGTGTGCGGACTCATCCCTCGCTCTGTGTCTTGGGTCAGTGTCGTGTCGTGTCGTGTCGTAGCTCAAGGCAGGCGATGGTGTATTTATTTTCTGTGTCGAGGAAGCAATGGAATTATTCTGTTATTTAACCCTTTTGAAGCATAGGGTTGATCATTTTCCATCTGTCTGGAGCAGTCAGTGTTGTGCATTCAGATGTTTTCAGTTTCATGGCTTAGGTTAAAATGAAATTGTTTCTTTTTGGCTTTGACAATATCTGATATTGATTTTATGGAACACATTTTAGTTTGGCAGTATAGGTGCCGGTATGTGAGATTTGATACGCTACTAGTTTATTATGGAATTGGCTTTCTAAAAGGCATGCTTAAATTTGAATGTGTATTCTATGATGTATTCTGCGAGGGTGAAGATTTCAATAACCTACATTTCAAGCTTCTGATTAAAGGTAACTGAATTGCTCATCTGTAATTAATCCATTTTGTGTGTATTAAGAAAAGAAAAGTGCCAAGTGAATTGAATCCCTGAAACCATTCTAGTTATTGTCAATCAGAAGTGTTCTTGACTGATGGCAAGCCAGTGGCATTTCAATAATTCATGCTATATTCTATAATTAAACATGCAAAATAAAGCAAGCCTGTGAATTGTTCTTTTATTACTTTTCCTCTATAAAGTCTTTATTCCTTCATGCAGAGATGTGAATACAGTATAAGACCGCCATACAGACAGGGAAATGTATTTCTCATTAAAATCCCATTGAACAATAATTGACAAACTGCTACATGTGAGGAGACCAGCCCGGGGGGATTCTGTCCTGTTGCAAATAAGAGCTGAATTTCCCAAAAGCAGGATGACACCAAAAATGATTAGAAAAAAGATTATGTCTGAAATACATCCTAAGTACTTAGCTTTCTGAAGTTACTGCCACGTTTCTCAGGTGAGACTACAGGCTGAGAGGAGGCCTAGAATGAATCTTAATTTACTATACTGCCAGTGTAACCTTCACACTATATGAGTTGGCTGTAGTTTCTGTCTGCAGAATATCTCATTCTGGGCTGGTGAACTATGTGTGTTGAAATTGGGGAAGAGTAGTGGCTCTATGTCACCAGGTTGGGATGTGCTTGCTGTAATTACTCGTAACAAGTTTCAGCCAATGTTCCCTGTGGATGGGTGAGATGAACACTTATTCTCGCTGAATCTTCGTCAGCTCTTTCATCTTTTTCTTTTATATGTTTGGGTGTGTGTGTGTGTGTGTGTTTTTTAACCTTGGTGCTTGTGTCTGTGTTCTTCCGCTGTTTCTTTGATATTTTTGTATTTACCAGAAATCGGCTGCTGGAACATTGTGTTTTACGGCAAAAGCTCATTTTCAATGCTGTTGGAAGTCCTTGCAAGGTTGGTTCTGTTGAACACTTTTGGACTTGACTGAATCTGAACTGCAGCCTCCAGACTCCAGCAAGGGCCCTAAGCATTAGCATAGCATTAGCTGTGCAGTACCGTACACACTGCAAGAAAATTAAAACAATGTAGTCAGTGGGCATGCATTAGGTTTTTGATAATCGTCCCAACAAATACTACATTGCATCTTGGCGTGGATGCAAGGGTACGGTTTGTTCTTGTCACGGTGAATTATATTGTTCAGTTGTGCAATAGGAATGCAGACTTACAAAGCATTTAGAAATGTATTGCATGTACACTCTGAGCACTTTATTCGGTATACCTGCGGTATACCTGCTTTTTAATAATATAAATATTTAATCAGCCAATCATGTGGCAGCAACTAAATGCATAAAAGCATGCAGACATGATCAAGAGGTTCAGCTGTTTTTCAGACCAAATGTCAGAATGGGGAAGAAATGTGATTGAAGTGACTTTGACTGTGGAATGATTGTTGTTGCCAGGGTGTTTTGAATTTCTCAGAAACTGCTGATCTCCTGGGCTACATTTTGCAGAGAATGGTGCTAGAAACAAAGAAAATCCAGTGAGCAGCAGTTCTGCAGCCAAAAACACCTAAGTGCTCACTGCATGTATATGCAACTACATATTTGAAAGACTTTAACAATTTACATTCATTTTTTATCAGAACATGATTCATAATACCCAGTCATGCAGACTGAAAATATTTCAAATATTTGGGAGCCTATATTTTATTCTCATGTCTGTTTTCTGACAATGGCCATGCAATAGTGTCGTGAACTGATTGTGTGATTTCATTATGACCCTCCTGCCATCTCAATCCACCCTGGAACAGGAAGTGACCGCATCTAGTGCAACTGCTGGAGCAGGCAGCTGATGGGGGAGGAGGATTGAGAGAGACCCATCTGCTCACTCACAGTTAAGACAAAGAAAGGGACAAAGCCACTAGAGATGGTGGGATAAGGAGGGATGGCAACTCTGACGGGGAGTAGGAGGGTGGAGTTGGAGGCTAGAGAGTAGTGAGTAAAAAGTTAAAAATGAATTTGGTCGACCAATTTGGTGGGAGGGGGTCCCAACTGCCACCATGCTAATTGCCAGCGCCATTAGCTTAGAGGGCAGCCGCTAAGCTTGCATGATGAAGATGTGCTTTTGCCTATTTAAACACAATGTTACAGCTACAGATACAAGCAACAGGATACTGGAAAATCCTCTTGGGCAGGGCTCCCTTGGAAAAAGATATTTCTGTCTCAGTGAGACTGACCCAAATAAATAACGGATACATTTAAAAAGTAATAATTAGCATTTCCTCATCCTGAAGGCTTTAATTGCAGAGAAAATTAAAGAATTATGATTGAAACTGGTGTGGTTTTATATACAGTAGAGGTAAAAAACATAATATGCAGAGATATTGAACGATAGCCAAAATAAATATTTTCTTTGGGTAAAGAATATAAAGTCTTTTAAATCAATCAGAGCCATTGCATAAGCAATGAAAAAGAAATAAACCACTGGCGTACTGAGCCACAGACATTGAACAGGTCGACCAAGGAAAAGAACAGCAGTTGATGACAGAAACATTGTGAGAGCTGTGAAGAAAAACCCCAAAACATCAGCCAGTGACATGACAAACACCTTCACCCCTGACCGGTGGAGATTATATCAATCACCCAATATAGAGGCTATACCACAAGAAGTAAACCACTCATCAGTAGTAAGAATCGAAAGGCGAGATTACAATTTGCCTACAGACATACAGAGCTGAGCCACACAATTTCTGGAACAAGGATCTATGGACTGATGAGACCAAGATTAACCTCTATCAAAGTGATGGAAAGGCCAAAGTGAAACAAACAAGAACTGAAAGAGGCCACAGTAAAAGCCTGGAAAAGCATCACAAAAGAAGAATGAAATAGTTTGGTGATGTCACTGGGTTCAGGCTTGATGCAGTTATTGCAAGTAAGTAATATTAAGTGTTACTTACTTTCATTTTCTTAAATACTCTCTGTTCCGATATGTTCACTCACCTAATAATTGGGTTGTCTGATACCAAGGTGCTATGTTCAAAGTTGTTTAACACATCTAGGTGCAAATACCAGGAAATAAAAGCTGAAATTCTTTTCAAGAGTTCATCTTTTTATCTCTACCCCAATTGCAAAAACAAAGGAATTGGCCTTGCTGTCCCGATACATTTGCAGGGGGCTGTATATATAATGGTATAAATGATACATTAATGGCATTCGGCAGACGCTCTTATCCTGAGCAACATACAGTTGATTAGACTAAGCAGGAGACAATCCTGGAGCAATGCAGGGTTGCTCAAGGGCCCAGCAGCTGTGCGGATCGTATTGTGGCTACATCGGGATTCGAACCACTGACCTTGCGGGTCCCAGTCTTGTACTTTAACCGCTACACTACAGGCCGCCCTTTGCGTGTATCCTAGCGACTGGGGAGAGTGTGAGCGGGAGGGAACAGTGGCGGTCGAGAAAGGTGGTGACTTTGCATCTCTGTGCCTCGAGTCACTGACTGATTACCGGCTTCAGGGAAATTAATTACGGAACTCCTTTAGTGTGTAGCATTAGACAGGTCTAATTTGACCTAGTATTGACCAAGTAAGTGGATGGGGCTCCGATCAATAAGAAAGCCTGGCCCTTTTTCTTTTCTGCTTTGTCTTCAAGTTCAATCCAGTTGTTTAATATCCTGCATTCTAGTTAAAGGTACAATAGGTGAGATTTTTGTGTTAAAACATTGTTATAAGACCATTGTAAATCCCTTCCTGTCATTGAAAAAGGCTCACTGACATGTTGACTCACCCTCTGCCTGTGTTTATAGTCCTTAAATTCGGGTTTCGAAATATACAGTTGACGGCCCGACACTCTGTACCAAAACATTTTCTAACTGTACAAATAATTCAAGGTCATTGGTTGACACAGCCAATGGCGTTTCAACATCAGCACATTTACAGAGAAGGGGGAGGGATAAACAGTGTTGTGGTTTGAGGGTGTTTGTTGCTGCTATTCCTCTACCTATATTACCTATATATACCTACCTACAGTATAATAGCTAGGCGAATATAACAATATTAAAATATCAATGTTGAAGATCTTATATCATGCTTTGACCATTTTATGTTCGGTCTTACTGGTATGTTTAAAACTTTATATTTGTTGGTGCGTGCATGTGTGTGTGTGTGTGTGTGTGTGTGTGTGCATGCGTGTGTGTATATATAAAATGTGCAATGTGTGTGTGAATGATTTATTCATAATCCCGTATGATGGCTGAGTGTTAACTCCAAATAGTAAAGAAACATTCAGGGGTATATTTATCTTGTTTATCCTGGTAGGTGTTGCCTGTTTTTACTGCAGGGTGTCATAATTTCCTAGGTGTATTATAGTCTGTATTTTTCCACTGAATTCAATATAATTATGTTTACTTGTGCTATTCTAATGCTTCTGGGAGCCTATGGCCAATGGCAGTAACATGTGAACACGTTCTTGACAGTCTGCAGTCATTACCTGGTTGCTCTGGAAAGGGTGAAAAACCACAGTATGGTAAGTGACAGACTCTCCTTTGAGACGGGGTGGGGGGAAAAACACAACCTTGTCAGTGAAATGTGTGCTATGCCCTGTCAAAAGCGCTTGATGAAACCGCATCACCTGCGGTCGACACATCCAGCACCACTTGACACTCGCTGACAGAGCTGTCTATGGAGAAGATCTGAGCCCTGGGCCCACTCGCATGCCTGATGTCATTCTTTATCTATCTTCCTGGCAGAATGTCTTCTCTGTATCGCTAAAAAGCCACAATGGGGAACGTTCATGACATACCTTGTATGTGTGTGATAATTACTTCTCACAATAGTTCAAGGAACAAGAGCGTATGGAGTAACCAATATTAGTTGTGTCCGCTCCTCTTTTAGGGTGCAGGTTCACCTTATTGTTCACATTTGAGTAATTTAGCAAAGTGACTTTCAAGTGCATAAGCTCAACAAGCATCAAATCCATATATGGCAAAACTGGCATAAAAAAACAATAGTCATGTCAATAGTCACATAGCACTGGCCAAATTTGGCTACAGTATAACAAATCAGGTAATCAAACTGGGACTTCCCTTTCCTGGGGATGAGCATCTGGGGTCGAGACTAAGAAGCCAAAAAACAGAAATAAAAAGATGTAAAATGCATTGTCCCATACATTTTATTCATAAATAGTTTAAGCACACATAATTCAGTTATCCTTGTTTAGCAGGCACAGTGTAAGCACAGTGAAGTGCAGGAAAGCGAAGGCTTGTAGCAGGTTACCGTGACAACACTTTAGCTGACTGGTAACACATCGTCTAGCAAATTCTTTGGTTGAGCGAGAGGCAGGGGTTCAAATCCCACCCAAGTCTCTCTTGTTACACTTGGTAGCATTGCCTTCTTGGCCAAGATAGTGTTAAATATGTTAGAAACAATTATCCATGAGACCAATAATATCACGTTGCCTCGCTCATATCAAATAACAATGATGTGTCACAAGCAATGTTAATGTGAACTTGGAAAAAATGTTCAAGGAAACAAACTCTCAGTTGGAGAATTTCCATTAGGAAGGTTTAGCATTTCTTGACATTCGCCCCGTGTTTTGTTGCGGTATTTCCTTGATGGTGGCATTCTGCATTCGGTGCTGACATGTGCCCTAATGAGGATTCATGTGGCTGAAGACGTTTCTGCGAGTGCTTATCTGTTATGGTGAAAGTAGCCAGAGCTGCTGGCGCACAGCGCTGCTCTCTGCGCTCAGAGTGCGGTGATTCAGCTGTCCCTCCATCCATCATCGTGCCGAGTGCCCATCACTGGAAGCCCCTGCTGGAGGGGGGAGCTAGTGTGTGGGCTTGAGAGCAGGATGACTGACTGTGGACACATTACATTACATTACGTATTATTTAGCTGACGCTTTTATCCAAAGAGACTTACAGTTGATTAGACTAAGCAGGAGACAATCCCACATTGCTCCAGACAATTCCCCCTGGAGCAATGTGGGGTTAAGGGCCTTGCTCAAGATCCACAACAGCTGTGTGGATTTTATTGTGGCTGCACCAGGGATTGAACACAACCAACCACCAACCACCTACCTTGCGGGTCCCAGTCATGTACCTTAACCACTACGCTACAGGCTGCCCATGTCCTAAGCTAATTGAAGGGTATCCTTGTGCCAGCATTTGAACATATAAGATTTATAAGAACATATAAGAACGGTCTTTACATTTAGCTGGAATGCTAAAACTCATTTTCCATTCTGGGTTCTATTGAAATCATTTTGGATTTCTGGTCTGGTTTTTTGTGTCATCTGCAAACGTAAATGCTTTGCTGCGAATGGCATTATCCGGATTGTAGGCTGTTTACACTTTACTGCAACTTGCTGTGAATAGGGAAGTCGTCTTGAGTGAACTCTCAACCCAAATGTGTTGGGCGTATTCCGGGTAAGGCGCAGAAAAGCTGCACTCCCGTCAACGGCGGGTAAATATCCGTTGTTGTCGTCTGTCACTTGTCACTCAAGGACGTCTGTGCCCTTCTTTCAGGGCTCTACAGTGCGTGCACTTCTCAGCTGAGAAATTTAGGAGCACACTAATGCATCCCAATGAGTAGATGTGCTCCTGAATTATTTTTGCAGTTGGCACACATGCATTTCTAAAATGGGAGCACGGTCAAACCCTGCTCTTGAAGTCTGCAGTTGTCTTTTTTTGTGATTACCGCTGAGAACAAGCTTGTGGAGGATATCGTACGCTGACCGTAGGCTGGAGGCGGGCTCTGATTGTGCATTGCATAACCTCTCTGCAGCTTATGGTTTTCCAGTCTATGGAGGTGCAATAAAAATGGGGGAGTGAGTATTTAAACATCTGTCTGCCTTTGCATATTAGCCCAGTGGGAGTGCTCAAAAACGTGATTATGAAAAGGAGGGTTTAAGTCCTGCTTGTGGTTTTGGCAGGTCTCCGGTGTGATAGATTTACTGGCAGTGAGGTGATGAATCTGTCTGCTGCACCTCCCGGTTTGAATGATACAGGGCAGTGACTGCATGCGCTCTGTGAATCCTCCCTGCTTTCATCCCCTTCTTTCATTGTGTTCCTTCGCGCTCACAAGCTATCCTAGTCATTAAATCTCTGGAAATGTTGCTCTATTAGTTGGGGAGCAGTGTGTTTTACAAGAGACCTGACTCTTGCCAGAATTGTGTCAAGTGTCAGAGAAATGAAGTTAGTCACAACCAAGCCTTAAGTTATAGATTTCCACTCAAACCTGTATGTTATAAGTTATTCCACTGTTACCATCAGATCATTATAAAGTCACACTGACTGACCTGAAAGACAGATATGCTGCAAGCCAGCACTACTCAACCCCACATCCTGCGGGCCGCAGTGTCTGCAGTGCTACTCAACTCCACGTCCTGCAGTGTCTGCAGCGCTACTCAACTCCACGTCCTGCAGAGCTACTCAACTCCACGTCCTGCAGAGCTACTCGACTCCACGTCCTGCAGAGCTACTCAACTCCACATCCTGCAGTGTCTGCAGTGCTACTCAACCCCACGTACTGCAGTGTCTGCAGCGCTACTCAACTCCACGTCCTGCAGAGCTACTCAACTCCACGTCCTGCAGAGCTACTCGACTCCACGTCCTGCAGAGCTACTCAACTCCATGTCCTGCAGTGTCTGCAGTGCTACTCAACTCCACGTCCTGCTGTGTCTGCAGTGTCTGCAGTGCTACTCAACCCCACGTCCTGCAGTGTCTGCAGCACTACTCAACTCCACGTCCCGCAGTGTCTGCAGTGCTACTCAACTCCACGTCCTGCTGTGTCTGCAGTGTCTGCAGTGCTACTCAACCCCACGTCCTGCAGTGTCTGCAGCACTACTCAACTCCACGTCCCGCAGTGTCTGCAGTGCTACTCAACTCCACGTCCTGCACAGTGTCTGTAGTGCTACTCAACTCCACGTCCTGCTGTGTCTGCAGTGTCTGCAGTGCTACTCAACCCCACGTCCTGCAGTGTCTGCAGTGCTACTCAACTCCACGTCCTGCAGTGTCTGCAGTGCTACTCAACTCCACGTCCTGCAGTGTCTGCATGTCTGCAGTGCTACTCAACCCCACGTCCTGCAGTGTCTGCAGCGCTACTCAACTCCACGTCCTGCAGTGTCTGCAGCGCTACTCAACCCCACGTCCTGCGGGCCGCAGTGTCTGCAGTGCTACTCAACCCCACGTCCTGCAGTGTCTGCAGTGCTCCTCAACTCCACGTCCTGCAGTGTCTGCAGCGCTACTCAACTCCACGTCCTGCAGGCCGCAGTGTCTGCAGGTATTCGCTCCGACCATGCGCTACACCACCTGATTAGCTCATTATCTGAACCAAACAGGTAAAATTATTTTGTGAAATCAGGTGGTGTAGGAGAAAGTACCTGCAGACACTGTGGCCTGCAGGACGAACAGTTCAGTAGTGCTGCTGTAAGCTTTTATTCCCTCTGCAATAGATCCAGTCAAGGCATAGTCATGGTCATGCAGCCAGGGGTTTCCAAGGGGGAAAGCAAACCTGCGTCCTGCGTTCTGAATGGGGAACAATCGTAGATTATCGCTGTTTTAGTATTTAGTAATGAATATTAATGTCAACAATAATGTCCCATGTCAACTACATTGTGATCCACAACCATGAAAAGTAGACAAACTAACTAGCGTCACTAACCAGACTACCTAGTTGATCATAATCTTTTGGTTTTACTTTTAACATCACGTTGCAGAAGCGATGTTAACAATTTAATTTTACAGGCTAATGTCATTAGCTGTTGTTAGCCACAGGCTTTCTTGGCAATTAAATAAAAGTGCAAATCCGGGTTTTAAACCCTTATTCTGTGCGGTATGGCACACAGTAGCTTTCTGGTATTTTTTAAATCGCTATGATTTTAATGTATGACTGCATTTTGTGCTCATTTAAATAATTGTTGTAACCGACAGCTTTGTTAATTTCCTATGGAAACTACAACCACAACACTGTTTATCCCTCCCCCTTCCAAACTTCTTCCTCCAAGGGGATTATGGCCATGTCCGCTATTGTTAACTGGATCTATGTCAACTTTGATGGTCATTTAGTGCTGTTAAGTTTATTCTTTATGTTACAACTTTTATCCCTGAAAGTACAATAAAGGCTGGGCATGCAATGCCCATATTAAGCTCTGTATGTTTTCAGGTTATTAATGTTTTAATATATATTTAATATATACTCTAAAAACAGAATAACTGGATGGTAGGTGCAGGCAGAAATAGAGGATATTACAGGTCCTGGCTTTTAAAATTTCCAGCTTTGTGTTTGGGTACAGGGAGTATGTGTGTGTGTATGTGCAAGTGAATAGAGAACCAAGGCTAGCTGGATGCAGCATCCCTCCCCAGCCATGTGTACATGCATGTGCATGCCTGTGCATTTCTGTACAAAACCTGACATCATCATCATCGGTCGTACTCTTTTCATTATTTCTCTTTTCTACCTTTTGAATCGAAGAGGCGTCTCCCGCTCTGCCCTTAGCGCACCTCTTTGTGTCTCTCCGGGTCCGGTCCCACAGAACGGTTGAGGCACGCAGTTCTTTAGAAATGCGCAGGAACGTGACCGCGGGCCGGTGGATGGGTGAATGGGTGAATGGACACTGCTGAGCTCAGTGTGCATGTTTGGGGGGAGGGTGGGGGGGGGCATGCAGGTCCCACCCGCCCCTCATTGTTGGGGGGATTATGCTCCCCAAACAGTCCCTTTGAGGATGCTCTGGTGTCGAGCGCCCACTGCCAGAAAAACCCTCCCGAAACGCTCATGGAACACGTCAGGATGTTGGACGCGTGCGCTTTTCGTGCGCCTGGAGTCTCGCTCATTTCTCATATTCCTTTCACATCTTCGGTCGAAGCAGTTGAGGATTCCTCCGCTTTGAAGTGTCTTCTCTGTATCTCTCCACCTGCAGTTTTTATTCCTGTCAAGGAGAAACAGAGCAAGCAGTGTTTGAAAAGATTTTTTTCAGGTGATTTTAGTCCCAGATCTAAGTGAGAATGTGCCTTTTACTGCCATCGTGAGACTTAAGTGTAGTAATACGCTTAAGTGGCGAGGCACTTTGAGTCAAGGTTTTCATCCCCCATTATCCAACACATTTCTCAGGATATTTGACTTTACGCAGCTGTTTAAACCGTTTACAAACCGCTGACCATTTCTGTGTTTTCATATTCATACCTAAGGTAAACAGCAAAGATACAACATAATAATGCAATAATAAATCACACGGTTAATTATAATCAGGTCAGGCACTCTGTGACTGCCAGATCACTTGTGTGCTTTGAACTTATCCTACATTTTGATTATCGCTCATTTTTGCTGAAGCTACAGAAGTTGTATGCTTACACAAACAGTAGGAGTTAGATGTGAAAGTTTAATCGTTGTGATGAGCCCCAGTGTTAGTGCGGAATACTTTTATTTTCTTGCTTATTCATTCTCTCATTGGATCAGCATTCAATTCATGCTCACTATCTAACACTCTGCATGACCTTGCAAGATATGTGTTCAAACAAAAATAGGCTGGCACCACTGTTTGAATGGCTTTCAGGAAAACTGCAACTCCAGCAGACACTTTCAACACAGATCAGTGGCTGTGCTGTACAGTGAAAGCCTTTTTAGTAATTGTATCATTTTATTGTCAGTGGTGCCACTGTTTCACATTGCAACAGAATGGGTGCATAATAACATGTTTGCCAGTTTCTGTCTGTTTTTGTTTGCCAGTAATATTGCTGAATGACAGACGATGAACAAACCATACTTTCGGCTAAGTTGAGAAAGTGGGAGTCAGTGATAAACGTGACCGTCAACCCCAGGTCTGTTCTTCTGCTGTCCCAAAAGCGAGAGATGAGAGACGCGTTCCGACAGCATGCCAGTGTTACTGTGTGCTTTTAGCAGTTGCAAATGGCCGACAGAGTGAAGCTATATCATCTGTGGTTTTTTGGATTCCGCACAAGTCTGTTTTGGCACCGGACTGCCACTCCACGTCCATCTGTCAAACAAAGCCGCATTGTCATGGAAACCGCTCGACTACAATGGGGAGTCAATGAAAGCCGGGATTGTGGTTTTTCGGTTTGTGTGCGGTGATTACCGCTGTTTGAGTATGTGGGTGCGTGGGGGGGTTGAGGGGGGGAGAGGTCAGCGGGGCGTGTCCGACGGTGACAAACAGGAGCCTTTCCGATAAGAGGTGGGGACTGCTGGCAGACCGGGGGGCGTACTGTCTGAGGACAATTTATCTGCCTGGTCTCACACCCCCACCAACCACCTATCCTGGGTCCCGCGAGATTGTAATGCACCAGGACAAAAAGCAAAGGGAATCCCTCTGTGTATTCGCCCCTCTCTCATGCAGGCTGTGGTCCTGCCCGGGACATTCTGGACTCTCTCCCAGAACCAGGGAGGGATGCGGGAGAGCGGCACTGCTCGGCCGGAACCACGGCCCACTGGCCCCCTCTTGGCTAGCAGGGCTGAGTAGATCTGGTACAGCCATGCTCTGCGTTCCCCCGTTCAGCTGTTTTCCCCGTGCTGTTTGTCTTGTGCCGCTTTCCGTAGTCTTCATTTATTCTGTCGTTCAGTTCACCTGTGTCTCGTTAGCCGCTTCCCTCACGCACACCTGTTTGTCATTTCTGTCCAGTCACTCTGTGTACTTAACCCTCCTTGTTTCCCTCAGCTCTTGTAATGTGTGTCCACCATTCTCTCCAGCGGTTTCCTGTCTGTCTGTTTCGTGTATCAACCTGTGCCATGTCCCCCAACCTCCCGTTTTTTGGATTATCCTTCTGTTCCTGCTTTGATTTTCTGTTACCGGCTTTTGAGTGGACTTTCCAATTATGATTCTTAGATCATGTTTTCTACTGTTGCCTATTCGGATTGCTTTACTGTGTTTGGACTCTCGCATGTGACATCAACCAAATTTCTGTTCTTTTGGCTCTGTTCTCCAGCACATTATATTTGAATGAACTTGAAACAATGAATATGAATATACTATCAGCTTTAATTTGAGGGTATTTACGTCTATATCTGTGTAGGAATCACATCACCTTTTCATACATGCCACTTTGGGGAACCAAAAGTAATTGGACACTTGGCTTCTCAGCTGTTTCTGATCATTCAGGTGCATTCAGTCGCTTTCTTAGTGCAGGTATAAGAACGCTGTATCTAGTCTATCTAGACCAGGGGTCGGCAACCCTCTCCAGGACACAGGGTTTGCCGACCCCTGATCTAGACTAACGCCTATCTACCTAGGTGGATTGAAGGGAAGTGTATGCATCCTTGCATCATCATTGGCGTGAGAAGTCAGAACATGGGGTGGTGAATCGTGATTTGTTCCAGCTCTTGTGCCAGATCGCTCTTCGGTTGCCTGTGGGATGGTGCTCTTGTCTGGGGGCACCCTGCAACAAAGCAGACCGTGGCAGTTTTGTATTCTTTGAAGTATTCATTCATTTTTAACGCTGTCCGTTCATCTGATAGTATGTGGAGTTCATCTCTCTGCCAAGCCAGGGAGACGGCTTGTGTTTAGAAATGAGGGCGAGAGAAAGCAAGAGAGAGAGGGGGGGAAAAAGAGAAAGAGAAAGTGAAAGAAAAAGAGAGAAAGAGGGGGAGAGAGATGGTTTTGAGGAGGCTGAGGGTCTTTGGTCTTATGTTTACGCTGTGGAATTGGCAAAGAAACACGATGAAGTCTGTCAACTGTTAATCAGTTCATTACTTTAGTTTCTATGAAGTATTAGGAAATTGTTAAAAACATATATAATACAGTTTACAAAGGTGTACATGCGTGGGCTCATGAGGAATAAACAACATTTTTGTCGCGATAAATAATATTTTAAATTTGCTTTGGAGTGCTAGAATCAATATATGAGCCTGAGTGAATCTGAATTTATTTGTTGCTGCTGCCACTGACAGGGTCCCAAAGTGTCTAAGCTGTCAGTTACAATAACCTTGAGAGAAAATATGTGAAGAACAGCATGGACTAATGCCGGGACACATTGTGCTAAAAGGGCAATTTGAATAAGAAAGAGGCAACAAACAACTCGTATGAAGCAATAATGAGTGAACACTTTCTTTATTCATTTATTCATTCATTTCTATGCATGAAGAAACAAAAGATGCATGTGTTATTTTCTGTTTTTTAAAGTGCCAGTCAAAGTTTTGGAGGAGCAGTGAATTAAATGCACTTTTTGCAGAAGCCAGCCTACCAGCTGCAAGTGCTCTTCTAAAAGTCTTCGATGGAAACTCTAAGGCTTTGGTCTGGCCCGACTACAGCGTATGGCAACACTTACAAATTGCTGAACATGAATGCAACTTTGAGAGTAACATTTGGTGCACTTTAAAAAACAAACCTTTTAGAAATGGTACATTTGCCCAATCACTTGATACAAGCGAATGCCTCATTTCTCAGGAGTTTGGGAACGAGTACAAAAGCTTTTTTTGAAGTGCAAATTTCTTAAATCTTCAGAGTTTAAATGTGCTTGCGGCTTCAAAAAAATGCACTTTGTGCCTGCGAGCCAGGAACCATTACTGACTGTTAAGACAGCCCGGAGGCCTAATTATGCTGTCATCAGTGCCAAATTCTCTGGTCCTCTTTAAAGTCGAGAAAGAGCAAGAGGCAGAGTGAAAGAGACAGACCAATAACCAGATGTGTCCTGTTGCTCCTCTCCTTAACTGGGTGTTAATTCTGCTTCCAGCCAAATTAATTCTTACATTACCTCGGGGAGAGTGTCAGGTTGCTGATGATTGTCCAGACAGGCCAGAGGGGTTGGCTGATTGGTCTGGCGGCTGAGGGTGAATTAATGTTGAGTGTGTCAGAAGCTAAGTGATTCAGATAAGCTGGAAGGCAGATGAGGACCAGTCCAACAGTAGGGAATGAAGGCTGTGTGCCTGAACTGGCCCTCAGGCCTTGGACCTGGCTAGGTAGGGCCTGGTGGGAGTGGACCTTGGGGATAGGAGCAGGCTAACAGACCCAGAGACCCAGCTCAACAACCGCAACCATGGGGCTTTTCTCCTCTCCGGAATAGTTTCTAGATGGATTGTCATACCGTTGGATGTGAGTTCAGCTTGTGAGTTTAGAGTGTTTGTGTGAGAGAGAGAGTTTCTGTGTGTGGTTGTGTGTGTGTGTGTGTGTGTGTGTGTGAGAGAGAGTTTCTGTGTGTGGTGGTGTGTGTGAGAGAGTTTCTGTGTGTGGTTGTGTGTGTGTGTGTCAGAGAGTGAGAGAATTTATGTGTGTGGGTGTGTGTGTGTGTGAGAGAGATAGTGTGTGTGTGTGTGGCTGTGTGTGTGTGTGTGTGTGTGTGTGGGGTTGTGTGTGTGTGTGTGTGTGAGAGAGATAGTGTGTGTGTGTGTCTGGCTGTGTGTGGTTGTGTGTGTGTGTGTGTGTGTGTGTGTGTGTGTGTGTGTGTGTGTGTGTGTGTGCGTGTGCGTGTGTGTGTGTGAGAGAGAGTTTCTGTGTGTGTTGGTGTGTGTGAGAGAGTTTCTATGTGTGGTTGTGTGTGTGGGTGTGGCTGTGTGTGTGTGTGTGGGGTTGTGTGTGTGTGTGTGTGTGTGTGGGGTTGTGTGTGTGTGTGTGTGTGTGGGGCTCTCATTGCATGCTGTTTGGGCCTTCGTACTGCTCGCCAGAGAGCTTGCCTCCACAACCCAGTCAGTTCTACGCAGGCAGTGCATCTTTAGTTTTTCATTCAGTCCTTTCTGTTCACTTTCCAATTTCACGCTAAATTATTTCATCCTTTTTGTTGGAAATATTTCTCTCATGCCTTGTGGGTGGTCTGTTTATAGTATTTGTTCAAAGGAATGATATGATTCATCCAAACTGCTTTTCAAAGGGGTTAACACAGTGAGAAGCCAATTAATACAAAAGTCTAGCAACAGTACCGGTTCTAGTACTTAAAAATATATGATATATTTACACAGCTGGGTGCTTTCTGAAGCAATTAAGGTTATGTACCTTTCTCAAGGTGACAGTGGCAGTGGGCCACTTGAGAATAAAATCTGCAACCTCTGTTTCCCTCGAGGGAATCCAGTCCCCCTAACCATTATTCAACACTGCTTACAGTCTGGAGCGCTGAGATTGGGGGATTAGCATGGCTCCAAATCAAGAATTAGTTTAAAAGGGAATGTTATTTGTGGCTTTTTGGAGTGACCTTTCTGGGGATTTGGCACCTGTGATTACACTTTGTAATTTGTCTTTCATGTCTTGCTTTTGATTTTTTAAAGTAATCTTGAGACCTGCATGCTGAGGTTAAATATTCTTCCTGTAATTTATGTTGTATTCAAAGGGTGAACTCCATTGAGAGACTTTTTTTTTGTGACAGCAAGTTGTCAGTTCTATTTTGGCAACTCATTTACTTAGCCGTTTTCTTCCTTCATAACACGACTCCGTTATAATGAATGCAGCTGTTAAGTGGAACAGCCATATGTGAATGTCTTCAAACTGTCTACCATTCATTGTTTGTCAGATGCGTTTTCATATACAGATTTTTCAATTAGCCTGCAGTGCACAGTGAAGGATGACTCACTCTGGCTGACTGTAAATTAGGAAGGACTGCTGATAAAATGTTAGCGGTTCCTAGACTTTGACGTCTTATATATCTCCGCTGCTGATTCAGGTGAGTGCAGACAAGTGTGTGCTCTTGTCTGCACTCAGGTTGAACAATAGGCTTACCAAGATCATTGGAAGCCATTGAGGCTGAGAAATAAATAGTAAATGAAATAAAAGCAGTCAGAGATCTAGGTCAAACAATAGGTTTATCAAAATCGACTATTTGGATCATCGTTGCACACCAGCAACCGCTGCTGGTCGACTGGGCTTCCACAAGTCCTTCTGTCGAGCTGTCGCGCTGCATGTGAAGTATCCTGCTCCAACTGATGTGACATCTGCCACTGCTTCTAATCACACGGTGGTTTACGAGCCTGGCACACATCGGATCTAATGTTGACAAGTGTGAATAACAGGCTCCAAGAGGGGATTATGTATAAAAAGGGTACAAACAATGAGAGGCACCTCATACCTACTGTCAAATATGATATTTTGGCGATATTTTGCTATGACTGGTCCAGGTGCACCATTTGAAATCAATGGCACAATTAATTCAGTACAAGGAAATCTTGCCTCTGCAACCTGAGTCTTGGTCAGAGGTAGATTGTCCAGCAGGACAATGACTCCAAGCGTACTGTACATCACAATCCACTCAGAAATGGTTCAGTAAAAACAACAACCGTATTCTGCAATGGCCATCTCAGCCTCCAGACTTAAATCCCATGAAAAACCTGTGGTCTGAACTGAAGAGGGGGGTAGCCCAAGGATATAAATGATTCTGAAAAGGATGCTTGAATGGTAAAAAAATCCCTCCAAATGTGTTCTCTAACCTTATCACAAATTACAAGTACTCATGTCATGTTTGTCAGGGGTGTTTGCACAAAGTATTAAACCAGGGGTGGCAATAATTGTGGAACCTGTTTTTCAGGGGAAAATATATATAGATTTTTTAATAGAAAGACTTTGGTCGATTCCATTGAATCATTAATAAAGCGTACTACTTTATACATGTTAGAAAAATAAAGCTTATGTCAATAACTGTATTATCTTTTGATTTTACAGCACGTGAAGATCAGGGGTGCCAATAACTTGGGATTAAAACAAGACTCCATACCTTCAGTTATATCTAAAATACTGTGAATAGACATTCACCATTAGATTGCATTTTGAAATCCAGTCATCCCCATTCACTTACGTGATAAAGAGAGGAGTTGCATCCCAGTGACATCATCACTTCTTTGCGATTCCAGTGGTCTTTTTCACATAGAGATGAAAGACTCGCTTTTGAGGCATGACATGCTGGCCACACCAATTATTCTGAGGGCAAGACGGTACATACCAAAATGAGTTGTAGTTGGAGTTCCCTTTTAACTGCCCCTTTCTTACAAAGCTACGCAGTCTGGACAGGGAGGGG
This sequence comes from Conger conger, assembly GCF_963514075.1. NCBI lineage: Eukaryota > Metazoa > Chordata > Actinopteri > Anguilliformes > Congridae > Conger > Conger conger. Next base: position 52,871,664 of record NC_083765.1, read on the forward strand.
TTCCGGGAATCCTGGGGCGCCAGGAATGGGACTGTCCTGGCATTCCCTCTGTCGGAGTATCAAATCCACCATTCAACATCCAGCTCATAGGATGGTGAATTTCAGGTTAGGCTTCTGGCTATCAGAAGCTGCAAGAAACAGTCTACAAATCTGTAGAACAGCAGTTCTTATTTTATCCCCTCCTTTCCTGATTCTTAAAGCCTCTCTGAACCTCCATGCTGAGATTATTGGATTCTTGGAATACTTTTTTATATGAAAAAATGTATTTCCTTTGCTCTGAGGAACCTAGTTGAAGATCTTTCTCTGTTTGTGTCCCCATTGTATTAATTGAGACCTCCCCCTTTTTTGTGTGTGGTGAATCTAGATATTCTGCCAAAATTTTGTGGTACTTTGTTCAATTCATTGTGCCATCTTAAATGGTGCCCCTGGACCTCTCCAAAACATCAATGACCCACCTCCATTTTTCACAGTAGGTATGTATCCTTGCATGCATGTCTCTTTTGCCGCCAAACATGGTGTGTATGGCCAGAACTTTCAATTTCGGTCTCATCTGACCATAGCACTCTCTTCCCGTTATTCCAGTTTATTGTGCCCAGTAAGGACTGGCTTTGCACAACCCTTAAAGACTTTGTTGTTGCCATTTAATTATTATTTTTCAGACTTGGTGACCCTGAGATGCAACGCATCTCTGCAATTCTTAAACTGTGTTCTTTGTGGTCTCCCTCACCATCTTCTTCTCCATCTGTGGGGACGACGTGCACTTGCGTTATCTTCCTGGCATGTTTGCAATCATTCCGTATGTTTTACTCCTTTAATTATTTTTTTTATTATTACCCTTACAGTGTTAAGTGGTGTGTTTGACTGTTTATGTATTTTTAGTATCCATTACCAGACTTGTGACAGTCAATTACCATCTGTCTCTTCTGAATTGACAGTTCTTTGGCTTCTCCCTTGGATGGATGATGAAGGGATTTTGCATTCTTGTTACCTCATTTTTATACTCCTAGTGAAACAGGAACCGATGGCATGACACACAATGGTTCCTTTAGATATAGTTTCTGAGCTAAATTAAGTGTAAAATTGTATTGCCAATTTCACTCACTTTATTTACAGTAATTTGGTTTTCTGAAAAAAATAATTACTTAATAAAAAAAACACTGGAACATGACAGTAAATGTATTGAAATAAAAGTATGTCGTTTTATATCTTTGAACATAATAATCTACACTGTGCTGTTTGTTATCTGTGTTGTTTATTATATGCAGCCTTTCTCTTCATTTTTATCAAGGGTGCCAATAATTCTGCAGCCCACTGTACGTGAAATAGAGTACAATAGTAAATACAAGGTTAAACGGCGTACAATAGTAAATACAAGGCCAAATCAGCTTTAAATCTTTTCAATAAAATTCTATATCACCCCTAGTTCCCACAAATGAGAACCATCACACCTTTCTGACCGATGTTATCAGGTTGCCTGATGTGGCCCCTTCTCAAAGTCCTCCAGCCTTACCACAGGGGTCCAGAGGGACTCATTCACAGTCCTCTCCTGTATTAATTGTACAAAAATAACCTGTGAGTTATTTTACCACATCTGCTCTGGTGATTCTCAGCCTTTTCTCTCGTTTTCCTACCACTGATGTGCATATTGCCTCACACATCAAAGTTTACCTCTCTGATATTTAGATTTGGATAAGCTTAAGTCTCACTCAGCTCATTAGAGCTGAGCTTCCCGATCAACCACTTATATCCTCTCCCCCGGGGATTTCTCCATCGCCCTTGGTAACCAAACATCGTCTATATCTCAGACTGGCCAGATTTCTGCTGTATTTCTGTCTTTTACTGATTGCAACCCTGAGATGCTGATTCTTTCTGTACACCCTGAACTTTTGATTTTTATTCTTGGTTGAATGCTCCCGTGTCTCATATATTTAATGCTGTACCCTTAAATCCATTTACTACTTAGAGCACTATTGTCAATCTCCTTCTTTCACTTACTATGACAGTTAACATTATGTTTATTTAATCACGACTATCAGATTTGACAGTTGATAACTTGCTATCTGCTCTGCCCTTTGCCTAACCTTTTCGTATGCACTTTTGAAAGTTGTTCTGCAGTGTCTGCCATCACAGATGTTTTTAGTCTATATAAGTATCTGTCTATTTCCAGCATTTTAAATGGTAACCAGATGAAGGCAAGTTGTGCCAAAATGCATGTGGCCACACTAATATAAAGGCACGGTTTACGTTACCATTAACTTAAAACCTTTCTAACCAAAACATTTGTGTCTTTTAATTTTTATGTTTTAAAATGTACGGGTGTTGCTACACTTGTGTTTTGGGAATTTGCTTTGCATTAAGCAGTGCTGTGGGAGTTGTGGCAAGAAGCTGCGATTTCACTGCACACTATATATGTATACTATCATTCGGCATCAGGACAAGCCAATCGGCTTCCACGTCATGAAAGTTGACATGCTGTGTTGATGAAATAGTCCTATCATAAGCGTCATTTTCTTCCCAGCCCACAAATATTCCCATAGCCAGGAGGGTGGTAGTGGGGTGAAGGAGTATAATCAGTTTTCAGAATAATGGGATGCGCGCCATGATTTCAGCGAATGTAGTGTGAAATTCGGGTAGTTTTAGCACCCTTTTTTTACACGGCTACAGTTTCGAATGTACTGCTGCTATGTTGACATTCTAAATAGTAAGATAGGCTGTGATTTCAGATGCAGTCAGGGGCATTCTGGGGTCACTGAGAAATGTGGGGATGGGAGAGGGGGGTGGGGCGCTCAGAGGGAGAACCAGTCACACAGCTGCTCCTCCTTTTGGTCATTTTCATGTTGCCAAATGCATCAAGCCCCCTCTCGTTAGGGATGATGTCTAAAGCACTGGGCTCCTTCCAATCGCTTATATTTCTCCACTTTTTTCCTGTCTTTGCTGCTGACCCAGAAATCGATCCAGCTCCACCATCTTTAAGGACATTCCATCCCCTTCAGGGTTCCTTCTAGGAGAACTCCCAATCTTTCCTTTGAGCAAGAAAACATCAGCGCATCCTTTTGTGGAAGTATTTTGTTTTTGGAAAGCCTGACATTTAAATGATCAACCTGTGGATCCACAGTGCCCTGTCTTTTTCTATTCTCTCCCAATGAGTGGAGCTAGGGGCAGGAAAAGGAGAGAAGAAAAGGAAAAAGTGGAGAAAAATAAAGGAGTCCATTATAGCAAGATCCTTTTTTCTTCTTCCATAGTTCAGTTCTGCAGAAACTCTTACGTTCAACTAAACTGTGGAGCCCTTCATGCTAAAATCTTTGTGTTTCCAGAGATGAGTGAGAGGGTTTAATGTCTGAGCACCGCTGTGCAAGTGTAGAGGGATTTTTGAGTGAGAAAGAAAGCCAAAGAAAGCCTTGATGCAACTGGATCACTGGATATCTTTTGTTTTTCACACCATTCTCTGCAAACTCTGGAGACTGTTGTGTGTGAAAATCCCAGGAGATCAGCAGTTTCAGAAATACTTAAACCACCCTGTCTGGCATCAGCAATCATTCCACTGTCAAAGTCACTTGGATAACATTTATTTCCCATTGTGATGGTTGATGTGAACATTATCTGAAGCTCCTGACCCGTATCTACATTCTCTTATGCGTTGCAATGCTGCCACACGATTGGCCAAAGAGATAATCATGTGAGTAAGTAGGTGTACAGGTGTTCCTAATAAAGTGCTCAGTGAGTGTACATGTTATCATTTTCTTAGCAGACCTGTCCAGATGTCCTGCTCCAAACCGCCCTCACCGTCATACTATGCTGCTGCCCTGGCAGATTAGCCTGCAGGATGAGGCCAGCCCTGCGCCCTGCAGGGTCCCTTGACCCCAGCAGCCGTGACTGATCGGGAGGTCAGCGCAACAGTGTCTGCTGCAGTGTCCCCATCTGCCACCGAACTGCTCGCTGCTGCCATCTGCCAAGCTCCAGGGCCGCTTCAATCTGCTGAAAAAACGGCAAAAAAAGAGTGACAATCCTTTACTTTTTATGGATCCTTTATGTTTTTAAAAGGGATGCGTCCGGGTGGGTCCAGGGGTACATGTTCGATCACATTGATGAGATACAGATACGTTACGATGAAAGGGAATGTTGGACACATATATAAATGCATTTTTCGGTGTAAGGAGAGTATACCAACTCACGTGGCCTCGTGATTTGCCTCAACGTTGGGACCCACCTGTTGTGCACATTTGCCTTTATGCCTTATAAAGAAAATAAAGGCAATATTCCTTGATTAAAGCTTAGCTGGTCCCATGTGAACTCAGTAAAATGTGTGCTGAACATTTATGCGTCTTTATCTCTGTGCGTGAGGCCCAGCTGTTAGTGGGTCTCAGCAAAGGGGCAAAATAAGACTGGCACTGGAGTCGCAGTTCAAGTCTGGCCGTGCTCCTCTGTGTGAGCTGCTCAACCCCCCCCCGCCCCCCCCCCCGATGCTAAAAGCAATATGGAGGATTCAGCGGCTGTCACACCGCAGAGATGAATTGGTCCATCATGTCCCTCGTCACTTTGGAGGCGCTGGGGTCCCAGAAGTTATCACGCAGTGGATATTTATCACTGACAGGTACGTGCTGAGAGGGGCCCTTCGCCGCTGTAGGCCTGTCACGATGCCGTGGTGACGGCCCAGCCGGGGGGGGGGGGGGGGGGTTGGTCAGGAGTGGGATTCATGGGTACTGTGGGGGTGCGGGGTCAGGGGTCAAATCCACCGGAAAGGCAGACGGATGCCTCTCTTGTCACAGCAGCCGGGACTGCTTTGCGTCTTCCTCCGAACGTCGCGTCTGTTTTCATCCCTCCGTTTTGTCACTGACTGGGCCTGGAGGCAGTGCTGAGCCCGAACGCTCCAGGGACAGAGCCTTCCATGTATCTGAGTGGAGCAGCTGTGTGTGAGAGACTGTGGCCTGTGGTGGATGGCTCTGTAATAACGTGGCCCCATTACCGCAGACGCTGCTGTTCTGTCAGCCTGGACGGTGGGACGTTGCTGTGAAGGTCGTGTCTTCGTCTTGTGTCTTGGGCAAGGCACACGACACAGAGTATAACCAGGAGCAGTAAACGTGAATCTTGAAGGACTGTGCTCAGTGCTCAGAGTGTTTTTAACAATCTCTAATTATGTGATCAGGTGCTTACGTGCTGTTTCAGATCCAAAGAACAGGAAGGGAACTTCTTTCAGGGGTAACACAGAAAGTCTGTGGGGCTGTGAAGCAGGTACTGTGATAGTTTGCATCTTTTTCAGCCTACAGTATGCACTGAATCCCCGGGATTGGCTTCACTTCAGGCACAGAAACCCTGCCGATCTTTACTAGGTTCAGTGAGAGGCGGCACTTAAGTGACACACAGGAGAACAAGTGGAATGGGAGCTTTGAACTACAGAGGCACAGAGAAATCACGCTGTAGGTGAGACTAGAGAAAGCCACCTTATCCTAAAACACGAAAGAGCGGGTTCAGCACTTGCTGTCGGATTTCAGCTCTGTGATAGCTGTTGGATTACGGCTCTCAGGCTTCCAAAAATGTCTACGCATGCATCCTGACGACAGCTTTTACTGTTCACCATCAACAACTGTGGCGTTGGCGGAGAGATTTGGCTTTCTTGACAATGGAGGCCCTATGTTTAAACAAGGATATTGATTTTTTAATCAGTGGAAGTCTGAAGTCAGTCACTTGGATCTTGGTTAATTTTGAACATTACATTACATTGATGGCATTTGGCAGCCGCTCTTATTCAGGGCGACGTACAGTTGATTAGACTGAGCAGGAGACAATCCTCCCCTGGGGCAATGCAGGGTTAAGGGCCTTGCTCAAAGGCCCAACGGCTGGGCGGATCTTATTGTGGCTACACCGGGTCCAAGTTACGTACCTTAAACTCTACACTACAGGCTGCCCATTATTCATCTTGCATGTTTTTCATTACGGCTTGTTACATAATCAGAACTTGAATGAAGTAAGAAGAATATCCTTTTACCACCAAAGCTAAAAGACCACCTTTGTCTCCCCACAAACAATGAAATAACTGAAATATTTTGGATACCCAATTAATTTGACTGATACTGTATATTTAATAGATAAGAATCATGATTAGACCATGGAAGTCAAACGGTCTAACCGGGATAATCATTCAGTAACAGGGGAAGAAATTGCTGCTCTGTGTTCAGGGTATTTCTATGAGATTTCAGAGGTATTCAGTAATAAATAGCAGTTTGGAAAAAACCACAGCAAATTGGAAAATTTCATAATGGCGAAAAATGGTTCAGTGGCAGTATGGCTTGAAATTAAACCAAGAAAAGATTAAATTACCCGTGTATTTCAGAACTTTAAAAAACACTTATTCACATCCCCGGCAAATTTCCCACATCATCTCTCTGCAGCATTTTTAATTTTAATTAGGCATGCGTATCTACATTTTCATGAGCCAGGGGACACTGAGCTGAGGTGCTAAGCTTCGAGAGACACTTTTTCCTTATAGTTTAGTCTATTTTGTGATTTAACCCAAAAAGCTGTTTCATTTGGAGCATCCCTGAAGCAGGTGTGCAAACATGTGGGCATCCCTGCCTTCGGTCTGTGAAATTACAGGCAGTCAAGCTGCGCCCAGTCAAGTAAATAGTCTAATTTGCTGAATGAAAGCTGGAGTTTTAACGTGCAGTCGGCTGGAAACCCAGATTTGTGACAGACCACCGCATTCTGCCCGCAGGCTTCTTTGCACTCTGTAAATGGTCGTGCCTTGAAGGCTAGCGCAGTGCACTTCTATTCCAGCTGGTGGTTGCATGAATATGTGTCAAGATGAGATTATACAATTACCCCTTCCCCCTCCCAATCCTCCCTACGGTGTAACTGGCTGTTTTGGTGCTTGCATAAGCCTACTTACAAAAAAAGGTCGCTGATGTAAAAAAACAGTTGTGCCCGTGGTCACTTTCCTGTGATATGTGAGGTCATTTTGCAGAACAAACGGGTCATAATACAACCCTGTAGGAGTGTGTAGGGAACAAACGGGTCATAATACAACCCTGTAGGAGTGCGTATGGATTTATTTTTGATTAGCTCGCCACCCTTTTCTTCTCATAAAAGGTATGAACGCCGTTATTTTCGTAGAAGTGTTTACAGGAGTGGTCTGTGATTGCTTTGACCACCCCTACAGTTCTCATGGCATTCCTACGCCTGGTATTATTTGTTGAATGCTTCCTGAAATCTTTTGTGAGATGCTGATGATGATGATGATGATGATGATGATGATGATGATGATGATGATGATGATGATGATGATGTTGATGATGATGATGATGATGAAGATGATAATGATGATGATGATGATGATGGTGATGATTTTGCCATGAGCTGTGTGCATTGCATGTTGCAGTGGGTGGGGCTTTCAGTAGATGGAACTGGTGATTGATGGAGTGTTGCGTCAGGATTGCTCAAGTTTTACAGTGCTCTCCAAATATCATTATCGAAATCATTGCAACATGAACATTTTAATAGGGGCACTGGTAGACATAATAATCCTGGTGTACATTCTTTAGTAATCCTGGTGGTCATTTACAGCTCTATAAATTTGCAGTTCTTGCAGGTTCAGGATGTGTGTGTGTATGTGTGTGTTTTTTTGTTTGTTGGTCAATTCCTTGAATAGCTGTCACTGCTAAGTGAAGAATACAGGTTTCAGTTGCTGATGTTGCTGCAACTGGAAATGACCTGCACAACTGAAATAGAATGGTTAACTGTGTGTTTTAAACCATTGCTGTGCCCTCTGTATCTCCTTGTATAGGCACTTACTGTACAAAGGAACATGCATTTGAGAAGTATTTTCACAAATCCCTCCCCTGTGGCTATAACTACCTTTGTTGCCTCTATCTTTTTGTTCAAACAAGTGAACGGAAAATGTCTCCCAGTGGCTTTCTTTTAGAGAAAGGAACGACTACAGACATCTCAGTATCACTTTAGTGGTTTATCATTTTAGACTTTTCAATTGCAATCTTTTTGCTTTGACTCTTGGGTTTCAATTTCACATTGTTCAGATTGAGACTGTATTCCAAGAGGAGCATACATCTAATCTAATGGCTTTGCTTATCAAGGGCTGCCTATAATTATAGCAAAACTGTAATTAGTGCCATTATAATGACTCAGGTTGTGGCTAATGAAAGGTTTCCCATGACCTGGGCTGCTTTGTGTTTTCCCCCAGAGTGAAGCACATTGATTAAAGAAAGTATACAGGACGAAACTCCAGAAAGAACATGGCATGCTGAGTGCCCATCTCTCACAATGTAATCCACAGCCACAACAAAAGATCAACCCTTCTTGTAGTTCTCATTAAAACATGTTCTGTGACACAATTTTAGTCAATATTGATATCAGAACCACTAGCGATGTAGCTTTTCTTATTGTCAAATGTCTTTTATTTTGTTATAAGTATTAATTTGGCTCATTTAAAATGCATTAGCCGTGTTAACTGAAGATACACCGCTTACGACCCCGTCGCCCCAGGCGGGCCTGGGAAGACCTAATGATCCGGAGAGCGGCACGCCTTCTCCAGGCCATCGTGGTGCTGTTGTACACGGCGGCCCAGTTATACCGCTCCGTGTGAGCCGGACAAACTCAGCTTTGACGGGACCGGGAACCCAACCCCGGTCCTCGGTGTGGGACTGCATTAAAGCATTTACACCTTAGATATATATGACAAAACAAGAGCAAAAACCAAAAATATGAGCAAAAGAAAGAAGACATAGCCTTGTACTGTGGGTGTAACTGTCACTGTCTGTCTGTGTGCGAGAGATCAATCCAGAAAAAATTTCTGTGTTTTTAGGCGGCTGTACATTTAATCTGATGGGTGGGTTCAAGAAAAAGTATAAGTGGTGTGAAGTTGCCGTTTTGGAGCTGACTCCAAAACTGCAATGTTGAACTCTGGCATCTTTCGGTCAGGATAAATGAAGGTAATCAGGGTAAAATTACCACTGAAATGACCCGTGGTTTGGACTTTTTCCCAGGCTTGAAAGAAAACCCCTAAACCAAAATCAGCATTGTCGTAAAATCCCTTTAACCGAGCAACACCACACAGACAGATGTCTGACCAAACGTGGCACTCCCCAGTTCTGGCAGCCTAGTTTTGGAAACACAAGTACAAGGAACACAGAAAGTTATGCTTTCTGTATTTTTTTCAAATGTAGCTACATTTTGCTGGTTCTGTCTTTGGGGCTGGGAACATGAAATCCACCCACCACTCTGTCTTGGCCCACTGTGTTTTCTTTGTTTCCTCTATCTTGTGTATTTTGCAATGACCTGACTGTTGAAGTATTTTTATTATTTATTTATTTATTTATTTATTTATTTATTTATTTATTTATTTATTTATTTATTTATTTATTTATTGCCATTGTCTCCTTACTGTTGTTTGATTGGAATATTTTTTAATGAGCTGCATTGCAAAAGTCTTCCTTGTCCAGGACAATAAAGAGGTTTTACTATCAGCCTAAAGACTGATTTAAGATGCACACCATGTCTGAACTCCTTGAATAGACCTCAAATCAAATCCAAAGTACTTTCTTCTTTTACCACCATAGTCGCACTGGAGGCTGGTCTTGGATCATCATTCTTGCAAATACCAATCCCAATTTATACTCAAATGGTACATAGTTTGGCTTTTGTATACATCATGATATTATATTTGTGAGAGAGTAGAGAACTTTTCTTTATGTCTCTCTCCATTTTAAAATCTTTGTCAGTCCAACTACTACTGGTCAGATTGCACCACTTGTGTTTATAGTCGATGGAGCATTTATGGAATTCTTTCAGAGGTTCAATGGTAATTACAGAAGCTAAACTGGCCATTTAGGATGTCAGTGTTTAAACCGACGATTTAATCTACAGAAAAGTCTCTTTGGAGCCTTCTCTGAGGGGTGGCCACCGCAAACTTTTTCTTTGAAAGCACAGCACACCTGCAGTATTGTTTCCGACTGCACTGAACCGGTTTTTATGTGTGAACTTGCCACAGGTAAGGAAGTAAACACCTGTAGAGTATCACAAACAAGAGATGCACCTCCGGTGGTTTGCCTTTCAGGAGTAGGTACAGGCAGGCTTGCCAGGTACAGACATGCTGATGTGCAGGTAGCCTCTAAGGGTCACCTGGTGAGGTGACGTTTTGCCGAAAATTGTGGGCATTTAGAACCAGGTGTGACTGTCCAATGAACAGAGTGCTGTCTGCTCATTAATGAAGGGATGGGTATTGGGTCACATAAGGATCTCTGAGAGCCTTTTTCCTATTTTGGGTGTTTGACTAGTGTAAAAATGTAAAAATGTCTTCTGATAGTGCTGTGGATGGGGAGCTCCCATGCTCACCTGAAGAAATGTTCAAAAGTTTAAAAAAAAGTCATCTTTCCATTTTCATAAACGAGGAAATATTTTGAATCTTTTGAATATTTTGAAGCATGAATCAAAGCTGGCCTTGACTGAGGCAATGTGTTTAAATAATGGCAGTTTGATATGTTGAGGGAATAGTGGCGAATGCATTTACTGAAGATCATAGCAGTTGACATGTTATTCATCCAGGTCAGTTGAGATATAAAATCACATTTCCTGGGAGCTCGGGCCAAGAACACGACGATGTGTAAATTCAGATTGTAGCACAGTGAACGTGGGGAGATAAGGCTGGTATTTAGATCATGATGGTGAAAGTGTTTATAGGATGGCAGTAGACGCGTGCAGATAATGGCAGTGATAACGCTCTTAGATCACCAGCGATCTCCCAGCAGGCCATGCGGCTGAATGGCTGACCGAGGCTACTCTCGTGTCCTTTCTGAGCAGAGGGTGGGGCAGTTAGGACATTTACAAGCGCCCTGACTGACAGGGGCTAGGATTCTCTGGGGTGGTGGGGTGACCAATGTAAGATCTTTTTAGGGGCCCAAACTCCCTGGTGGGACCCCAGTTTGGGAGTGTACACAGGGGCACCCAATGTGTAGTGGAGAGCAGAGTGTGGGCCCCCATGGGTCCTGCCCGTTTGTCGCATTCTGAGCGCTTTCTTACCTGACGCTTCTGCGTTGGGCCGGGGTGGGTGACGTGTAACTCACAGACTCCAAAAGAGCTTCTCTGTTCTTACTTTTTCTCCTCTGCTTTATTAAGTTTATTCAATTTATAGTTTGGTTAAGGTACATGACTGGGAACCCCAAAATCCCCGGTGTAGCCACAATAAGATCCGCTCAGCCATTGGGCCCTTGAGCAAGGCCCTTAACCCCGCATTGCTCCAGGGGAGGATTGTCTCCCGCTTAGTCTAATCAACTGTACGCCGCTCTGGATAAGAGCGTCTGCCAAATGCCATTGATGTAATGTAATGTAATGTGCTGTGCTTTCTTTTTCTCGTCTGCCCTATTTTTGAAGCTTATTCAATTTATAGTTTGGCTGAACGGACTGATGAAAGCAAAGAAAATTAGGGAAACGTGTATCTTGTGAAAGTGATTAAGTAGGAGCATGTCTGTGGTCTCTGAATATTGGCTTGCGGGTATTGTATTAACATTCAGCTATTTATAAGGTTTATTGCAGGATAAACTTGTTTTCGTTCTTTTAATGTTATGATTACTTAGTCTACCATTTAGGAGCTTATTTTGTTTAGTGTAACATGCTCTTTCAACAATATTCTTGCTGGATAGTAAAAGGATCTAAATTCAGATAGCGCATAACTTCTCAGCTATATCCTGCTCTGTCAACACTATAATTGTCCCCTAAGTTATGCACACCCACACTGTAAATAACAATAAGCAAAACTGCAAGCACATAAACTGTGCCAACTGCAGAGGTATGCCTTTGTGACACGTGTCTACATAACGCTTCAACAGTAAATCACAAAATCTAAAATGGGGGCAATACATGAATACAAACAATATAACAAGCATGACCATAAGTCATTACTACATTACATCAGCTTGCATAATATTAGCATATACACTGTGTTTAATGCTAATCTATAGCAGTCTGCTAGACATCAATCCAGGTAAAGGTTATTCAGGTGTCAAGAGCCTGATGCAGGATGCACCCTGGTTCTATTACCGAGATGCTGTCTGAACAGCTGCTGCTGTTTATAAAATTGAAGAATGAGACATACAAGGACATACATGATCAATGCCAATCCTCTTTTTCATTGCCGGGAATCACTTTTTTGGCGAGTGCAGTGGTGTGTAGAAGGGACAACATTGTCAGGATAATGAGTAATAACGGACCTTGGGTGCTGGGCCTCGGAGCAGTTTGAAAGCAGGCGCCCCCTCCCAATTACAACAGCGTCTCAGGAATCCGCAGAGCTCGTCTCTGTTGACAAACATTGTTATTTTTATCAGTTCGTTAAATCTAATTTTAAAGTAAGCGGGCAGAAGGGCCGTTTCTGTATTGCTCCCGTTGTTCTCTTCAAACTATGTAATGAGGAATCGACAGGGCCCAGATTTCATCACTTCAAGGGGAAGGGGGAGAAATAATGGCTTCTCATTTTGCACCGCTCTTGTGATTATTCCGGTTCATTGATTTTTCTTCTTCCTTTTTTTTTCTTCTTTTCCCGGTGCCGACTGTTGTGGCATTCAGAAAACCCATCATTTTAATCAAACGCTGTCTGTCCTTGGAAAAGCTCTCAGAGCGTGATGGGCGCATCCTGGCCGAAGCACAGCCTGCCGCCACGGTGTGCTGTCGCCGCTGCATTCCAGTGAATAAATAAACTTCAAAAACATTTCCTTTCTCCATTTGGAGTCACCTGAGAAAAGCTAGTACGGTAATTGCATTAAAATCAAAAAGAAGAGCCTGATTTTTGTGGCGCTGTTGTAGACGACACTTGATATTCACTGATAGAAGATCCTGCTTTGTACAAAAGCTGAAAGTGTTGCACAATGTTCCCTTGGGTATTCAGTCTTGGGCTTTTATTCTTTCCTTGTTATTGATATCACACCCTTTTCCACTGTTATTAAAACTGTCAGTAAGGGTTTATTTTACAGCCTGTTAATGACCTAGTATTTACTGGGTAAATATCCAGTATTTATTAAGTAACTATTTTGATTTTGGAGGTACTGCATGTTTTATGAAACTGTAAAATGTATTTACGAAATGCTTACATGTGATACTACTGACTTCGTTTCATAGTACTTACCACTGAAATCAAATTATTTACCTAATATTTACGCAAGTAGCTCTGTATACATAGGTAGTACACCAAACTCCCAATACCAAAAATCTAAGCCTGTATACACTATGAGGTAGGCCTGTACTCCAGCTTGTTAATAGAAATATTTAATCGGCCAATCATTTGGCTGCAACTAAATGTATAAAAACAGATGTGGTCAAGAGGTTTGGCTGTTTTTCAAACCAAATGCCAGAATGAGGGAAGAAATGTGATCGAAGTGACTTTGACTGTAGAATGATTGTTGTTGCCAGACAGTGTGATTTGAATATCTCAGAAACTGCTGATCTCCTGGGAATTTCACAGCACATAAACACCCACACATTCGCACACACATGCATACACTCACAGGCTTTACTCAAACACATGCATGTCAGGTTAAGTATGCTCCCGTCAGAAACACTGGCTTCAGAATTGGAGCTGGTCCTGGGCACTGCACTGTGCCTGCCCACTGCTCCTACATAACTAGGGTGGGCCAAATGCAGAGGACAAATAACCCTGCAGGGTTCAATACAGTATATCTTATCTTATCTTATCTTATCTTGCAAGCTGTGCATGTTTGTACATTGACATGCCTATACACAGACTCCTGGCTGTCCCACAAGGAGCGAGTGACAGCAGGTGAAACGGTGGGTGCTGCGCTGCCACTTTGGGTGAGCTGAGTGGTGACCTCTACACCTGTAAGGGCCAGGGAACACCCCTCCATTTATCTTCATTAGAAAGAGCCAGCCCTGCAGCACACCCACACACACACACACACACACACACACACACACACCCACACACACACACACACACACTCACACACACACACACACACCCACACACACACACACCCACACACACACACACACACACACACACACACACACAAAGCCACACCACACAACCTCTGACACATCAATGTCTCATACTGACTCACAGACGCAGCCTAGATCAGAGGTGTCAAACTCCCAGGCCTGGAGCGTTGCACTGTCTGTTAGTTTTCTGTGCGTTTCAGCACAAGTGATTAATTTAAGTCATTGACTGCCTAGAGTCCACACACTTTGTTCTTAAGGCCTTGTTTGCCTGCTGATTTGAAATTAAACAACAAATACCTGCAGATACTTTGCCCCTCTAGATTTTGAGTTTTATTTATGGGAAAATGATTTGGTTTACCTCTACAGATTACATCTACAGTATATCTTTCATGTTGACCATTCCATTTACAAGGGGAGTATTAGTCAGTGATATGGGGAAGCATCCTTTCGAAGGTCTGAGAAGCACCTGCCAAGGAGAGGTGATCCCTGAGTACTTGGAGAGGCAACGGTCTTCTAGGAGTGGTCTTCCAGGCGTCTTTAATGTATGTGTGTAGCAGCTGGTCACTTTGACCGAGGTAATTTGAGTCTGACCAGCCCTCCCAGGGGAAGCAGAGTGACACATTAACCGCGCCCTTTGTGCATGTGTGACTTTCGTAGCTCTGCAAGCCCTGACATTTCAAGGAGACGTTATGTTGTGACAGGGCAGATGCTGAAAATTCCCTTAAAAGAATACACCAACATTTTGGGAGCTATACCTTTTTTCTGACTTACCCAGGCTTAGACAAGATGCTCAATTTCATTTTTGTGCCAGTGAGGCTCAGGCTCCGTGTTAGCATAACATGTTCGCTTAGCCTAAAGACTTGAAGCCTATAGGAGACAGTAGCCTACCTCTGTCAAAGTGAAGAATTACAGGTTAGATGGTTGGAACTGGAACTGCTGAACACACATGCACAAAAAAAGGTATATTCTTGTGCCCAGAATTTTGGTGTATTCCTTTAAGGTTACTGGGTCACCTGAGGCCACTTGGGCTTTTTTGACCTGACACTCTCTGAGCACCTGAAGGCATATCCCTGCTATCCATATATTCTATATGTTTGGTATAGAAACATACACATTTCTTAATGCAATGCATGCCATCCTTGCTCATGTACAGTGTGGCATTCAGGAAGACAGAGGTCTACATTCAGTAAATATTTACACTGTTACTATAACTCACAATTAAATGTGTTTGTTTTTTCTCTCAAATGCACTTTGGTGACTTTAAGCAATCCCAAGATTATATTGGTGAAGAAACAAAATGAATACTTGCGTTTAACTGTGAGGCAGAGTTAAGGAGGAAATTTTCCTGAATCCATGCCAGAGGCTTTACCTTGTTTGACATGTTGGAGAGCTTTCAAATGTAACTCAATTTCACACGGGGCATTTTGATTAAATATTTACTTTATTTAGAGGATAATACGGATAAATATGGAAGTTCTGCACAAAGGGAAGAAGTGGCTAAAACCTTGCCTTGCTGGGGTTGGTGACAGGCCTCTTCCACTCAGCCGTGCCTCCGAAGTAAGAGATTTGATCCTGATCTCAGACACGGCCCGAGTTCGTAATTGGAAATGCCGTCGGTCGGCCTCCATTATCTAATGTGATCTCGGTTTTCTCCTGGCTCGCAATTATTGAGGAAGACAGACTGTGGAATCCTATTAGAGGCTTCCCTTAACTGTCCTCCAATGATATTACAGCCGTAATTCCACACGGAGGGTCCGTGGCACGAGCCGGGCTTCCGTGACGAGCGCTGTTCGCCTGGTCGCCTGGTCAGATACGGGGGCGGTAACTGTCCAGCTGTGGCGGTGTTGCTGTGGAAACTCAGAACTCCTTTAAGACATCAAAGCACCTGAGATGCTGGTGGTGGGGTGGGGTGGGGGGGGTGGGCGGGCGGGGTGGGTAGTCTGTAAAAGATGATCTTGTGTGATCTCAGACTTGGACTTGTCATCATTATTCCAGAGCTGTGAATCAACAGGCTCGCCATGAATTATTCAGCTGGGAATCTCGCCCGCGATATCTGATCTCTCCTCCGTGACTCTGAGTCGACTGTAAAATTAGATGCAGATGTGGGCTGTGATTACCATATTTCTCTGTGAATCTAGCTCTGTGGCTTAATCTTCAATACATGACACCTTTCTCTAATGGATTTCCTATTGGATTACTAAAGGGAGAAATTATTATCGCTCTAATACTTTGCAGTTACATACTGTACCAATCTGGTGTTCCTGATTCAGGGAGAAAGGAACCAATACCAATCCGGTACTAATCCTGCTGAAAAAAACAGCTTATGCTTGGTTTTGAAACAGCTGGTAGCTGGTTGACCAGTTACAAGCTACCAGTAATAGCTGGTTGACCAGCTGGTACTGTGTCAAGCTAGACCTGCATATGACCAGCTTGGCCATGTTGATTGACCAGCTCATACCCAGCTAGACCAATGTTATGACCAGCTTGAACATGCTGGTTGACCAGCTCATACCCAGCTAGACCAGCTTCATGACCAGCTTGAACATGCTGGTTGACCAGCTCATACCCAGCAGACTGACAGGACATCCTCCTGTGGATCTTTTGTGGATCTTTTGTCGAGAGCCTGACTTCTGCTCTGATTGTTCTGACTAATAAGAAATGGAAAGAGACCATCGCAAAACCTCTTCTTCCTGCTCTGATGGAAGGGAAAAGCTAGTAGTTACACTCAAGGTGGACTCGAGGTGGACATGGAACCCCATGTTAAATTGGGAGTCCAGTGCTCAAAGAAATTGTTCCCACCGGCATTAAACAAGCCATGGCAACACCCCCTCCCCCCCACCACACTCACTATCTATTGCCCTCAATGTTAATAAATGTACAGCACTAATTTCTAATGCCTGCGTTTGTACTGCTATGATTATTATTCCATTGAGCCTGTGCTTGTTTGCACTGAGATGCAAGATAAATTTCCCCAAGACACAATGAGCGAACTTATTACCGTTCCACTTGAAAGTTATTTGTTTTGGACCGGCGGCACTCACAAATTCAAGAGGCTGTAAAAGCAGGGATGCACGCTCCGCTACATTACGCGTTTACGGCTCGCCCGATGCCATTTGTCACCTGGTCCGGGGCGAGCCGCGGGGTCTGCTGGTTTTCTGCTCTCAGTGTAAAAAAATCAGCACCCGGCTGAGACCCGAGAGACCAGATGAAGTGAGTCAGCCGTGCCGCAGTGTGGTGATGTCAGCGGGCGTCATCACTGCTGTTCCAGTGGGCGCGTGATTGCTGCCCTTTGTCGAGGGCCTTGGACTTGGTGAGCTAATCATTTATCTTGTGCTGTGTGGTCAGCAAGAGCCACATTAGTCAACCAAGAGTGGACCTATCCTCGTTTTATAAATGGTAAATGGTTGGCATTCATATAGCGCTTTTATCCAAAGCGCTTTACAATTGATGCTTCTCATTCACCCATTCATACACACACCCACACACTGACGGTGATTGGCTGCCATGCAAGGCACCAGCCAGCTCGTCAGGAGCATTTAGGGGTTAGGTGTCTTGCTCAGGGACACTTTGACACAGCCCGGGCGGGGGATCGAACCGGCAACCCTCCGACTGCCAGACGACTGCTCTTACTGCCTGAGCCATGTCGCCCATGTCGCCCGTTTTATAAGGAAATCCTGCCAGCCATCGTGCTGCGGTCATAATGTACTGTATGGGGCCCAGCAAATGCAACATAGGGTAGATAGGGGTCTGTTTTGACACGACACGGGGTCCATTGTTACCCA
The DNA here is from genome assembly GCF_963514075.1 of Conger conger. NCBI lineage: Eukaryota > Metazoa > Chordata > Actinopteri > Anguilliformes > Congridae > Conger > Conger conger. Next base: position 52,889,396 of record NC_083765.1, read on the forward strand.
ATGTTTTTTTTTTGGCCAGATCAGAAACAAGCTAGCCTGCTGTAAATGACATTGCACGTCCTCTTTCACCTCGGATTTCAACTGACCAGTTTCGTGTCAATTTCGTTCTCAGAAAACATCACCCCTACTCTATAGTTCTTCCATTACTGTCCTCCTGCCTGTAGAATTGGGGAAAGCGTTCCCTGGCTCTGCTTCTGGGGGAACCAGCTTGGATAATATGATGAAACATTGATACGAGTGGATCCAGCCTCCATCAATCTTTCTTTCGAGCCAGAAATGGAGAGAAGGGGGAGATGGAGTGAGGGAGATGACGTATGGTTTTGCCATATTTCCCCCTCTGCTTAAAACCTGAAGAAAAGCTGCATCTCGTGTTGTTTTCAGGACGTAGAGCGGGGGTCCTAATGCAAGGCAAGTCCTCACAAGCCCGGGCAGCTCCTGCTGTGCGGTCAGGAGGCTCCTCCAACACCGCGGGGACATTCCATTAAACGTGCGGTGGTGTCATCTTCCCTGGCACCTGGCTGCTGTTGTCAGACAGTTAATTACCCTTCTGTTGGGTTTAATTAAGTGGGAGGCTCAGGTGATTCATAATGGGGGCCTTAAGGGGCTCAACACCACTCTACCTCTCATCCCAGAGGAGGCTGCAGGATCTACAGAGGGATTGAAGTGTGCTGCCTCCCGTACTGTGGCAAGAAGGACCCCCAAGTCCTCAGCTGTGGTTAGACTCAAGGGGGGGTGGTGATGTCATGCTTTTGTTTATTTCCTCTTCTGACACACACCCATTGTGTTCGCAGCCATGACCCTTGACCCCCCCATTCCGAATGTGAGGGTCTGTCAGACTTCTGAAGGGTTGACGCTGCTTGCGTCCTGTGAAGCTGGAATTCACAGAGACAAAGGAGAGCTGGGGGATGAAAGCTTCCTCCTCACTATACCCAGCAGGCAGGAGTCCAACATGGAGGACATGTGAGAAAACTCACCAAACAGTGACACGTGAGCTTTGTCCATCTTGTGTTTATAGCACAGAACGTGATCGAATACGTGTCGGTATCTGCAACAGAACTGGGTCAAAACCACTGATGAAACACTTTCACAAAATATGATATTGCCATTTGAAGACACTCCTGAAGATCCCTGAGAATTGTAATTGAAACTAACCAAGCTTATGTGCTATCATAATTCGAACAGTAATTTTGTTAATAAAAGTTGTAGGAATGTAACTGCTGTCTAAAGCATTCCAGTATTATAAATTACATATACAACCCTGATCTAGAATATAATAGAGTATTGAGCTTTAACAAGACTGGTTGGTTAACACCTTTGCAAAAACATCAGACACATAAGGTTATAGCAAATGATACCAATTGGCCCATTGTCCTCAAGGGAGATTGCACCCAGAATGCACTTGGTTCCTCTAAAACATGTAAGGTCACAGTATGTATGACACTGACATTAACAATCAGCGTCTTGTGTTTTCCACTTTTGGCTTCCCCCAGCAGAAAATATATCAGTTGACATTTCATTCTTTTTCATTTCAAAAAAACGAAACACTTTTAGCCCAGTATGAGCAAAGATTTTTCAAATACCAAACCTGACTTTTCAAAGAGGTCTGCCGTTACCTTGGGCAATTTTGTTAGGCTGACACACTCTGAAAAACTGTGAAAAATGTCTTTGTGGAGAATAAAAGACTGATTGTGTGGATACAATCGCAGTACTGAGCATGATTGTATACATGAATGTTTGGAAGAGTGTTTGAACTATACACAAGACACAGACACACCCCAGGAACTGCATAAGTCCACAGTCAGACTGAGTTGACAGTTCCTGATTCATTTATGACTTAACTGATTAAGCAGTTATAAGGAATGAATAGCTAATGACATTGTGATAAAAAATTATTCTTTTTCTTTGGTATAGACCTTGGTTTGAAAAGCCATGTACACATTAATGAAAGGGGGTGCAGCTTGGTGAAAGTCCAGATAAAGGGATGGGGAGTCCAGATTAGAGTGGCCTGTAGCGTAGTGGTTATGGTACATGACTGGGACACGCAAGGTTGGGGTTTCGATCCCACAATAGCCCGGTGTAGCCACAATAAGATCCGCACAGCTGTTGGGCCCTTGAGCAAAGCCCTAAACCCTGCAGTGCTCCAGGAGAGGATTGTCTCCTGCTTAGTCTAATCAACTGTACGTAACTCTGGATAAGAGCGTCTGCCAAATGCCATTAATGTAATGTAATGTAACGTAAAGCACTTTGGATCCTGGGCAATAGCCACACCGCAGTATGGAGACAGGGAGTAGAGACATAGTAACAGGGTCCCAATTGGGGGTTTCTAAAGGGCGCCCACCAGGAGTGGTCTACAGCTGCATGGCTACTAGGACAGAGCCCAAGCAGTTATGAGAGCGAGGCTACCGAACCCACTTATCAAGAGCCATCCCAGGGAAAGTGGGGTTTACGGATGACAGATAACAGTCAGGAAAGGACGCCCCCCCAACACCTTCCTTTGTGAGCACCCCAGGAAGACTAGCCTGTCGCCTGTGCATGGGCTAATGGGGATCCTGAATAAACAATAAGCAATAAACCACGCTTACTGCATGGCTACAGGCTTCCAGCCGCATCCCCAGGCGACGACCGTATATAAGCCTGATCATAGAGGTGCGTTTGTAATCTCGATCTAAATACCGTGTCTGGTCATTAATTAATAGCCTTGAACGAAGATGTTGTATCCGTGTATTGTGTGGCGTATGGCTTTTACAATTGGCAGTTGGAGGCCCATGTTATGGTCTGAGTCTACAGCAGAGACGTTAGCTGAAGACTGCTGCCTGTGCCTGGAGTCTGCCGTTGGGGTTTTCCGTAGGAGTGCGGTTGCTAGTTCTCGCATAGCCATGCGTACCCCCCGCCGTGCTGGGAGAAATGGAAAATCATTATGGATCCTGGCACCTAGCCTGGAGACCGTTGCCTAGGAAACCTCAGAGTCTCCTGTCCCTCTAGCTTGGCCCGGCGCGCGGGAGATGTCCCGATTTCAAGACCCTCCACTTACAGCAATGCGTAACTTAATGGGGGCAGGGGCTTGAATACCTAAGTGAGGATCGGATGAAATGAAAACCCGCCGGCGTGGATAATTCCGGATAGATCCGGCTCGGTGCGCCCCGCAGCCTGGAGCGTTTCCCGCACTCTGATAAGAGTAATTGCGTTGAGGAATCGCGCCGTATGTGACGTGCCGTCCAAAGGACGCCCTGAACCCGTGCGTTTTGACACGGGGGAATGTTTCACAGCTGTGGCAAATGTGATAGCGCAGAATGCATATTGCCACGGATTTCTCCATTTCAATTACCGAACATTTCATCTGAATTAGGAAGAGTGCCTTTCTGAGACGCACAGCAGATGGTAGAGTCGTGCTGGTCAAAGGGGTACAGTACAGTACCCAGCCGTGCCCAGTTAGCGAAATTATACCGTACGAAAAGCCTCTTTTTGAAAATGTTAATTTTCGTTTTTCTCGTTGTTGACAGAATGCCCTGAAGAAGATTGCCACGGCATGTTAAATTGACTTTGAGTTGGTCCTCGTGAGGGGGAAGGATGCAGCCTCTCCGTGTTTGGGCTCCCATCCCCCAATCCTCTCACAGTTCACCCTCTACTCTCCCATTCAGAGCTCATGGTGCCCACATATAGAATGATCCTGAGGGTAACAACAAGGTGTGAGTCTCTAAAAAACTAAGGGTATGTTATCTGCAAGTCTGCAAAAGCAACAGCTTTTTAGAAAATATATAGATGAAATGATTCCGAAGTGAGTTCATTCACTCGGCTACTCGATAAATTCTACAAAGACAATGTTTTGGGCAGCAAATTCTTCATTTCAAAAACGTAATTCCATAAAACGCTACGGCAGGATAAGGGTGCGTTTACTTCTGTCTGCACCACTGCGTAACGAGAAGCAGCTGTTGCATCTACGGCTTGCCATCACATTTTGTGCAAAAAAACAACAAAAAAAACCACAGTTGATTCCAAACGCGGCTCATGTCTTCCCCTTAATCTCCACCATGTCTACAGTCAGATATTTAACCCTGGTTATGGAGGTGACCCAAATATACCCCTGTATAGCTGTCCACTTTGACCGGCTCTCTCCGCACTTGCTGGTGTGTAGCATACGGTAGCGGGGCCGCTAACCTCACAGGATTAGCTGATGCGGGACAGTTCTAATAACACTGGTAATGGGGGACCTGTGGAGACATTTTGAGATGTAATTACTGGCAGGTCAGAGGACGTGAGCGGCGCTCTCCCTGCTGTGGTGTCTGCTTCTGGAAGTGGCTCATCCCTGTGCCCAATGGCCTTAAGGGTGCTGGCACCCAGGGTGCAAGATGTAGGGTCACTGTGAGAGCACAGAGTGTGTCACTCTGTCCGATTGTAACACCGCACAGTCTGCACGTGCGAGTTCAAGTTCATGTCAGTATGGACTGCAGTGAAAGGCGGTCTATTGATTGATGTTACCACAATACGGCAACACTGGGTCCCCTGGTTGACTGAATGTGAGGGTCCGGATAGATTTTTGATTTTAGAGGCTTGGTGTGTGTGTGTGTGTGTGTGTGTGTGTGTGTGTGTCCATGTGTGATTGTGTGGACATATAAGTGTGAGGGTGCTTTAGTGGATGGATTTGCAAGCTATCCTTCTCTCCATTTTGCAGCCCCATTTGAAAGTTAACTAACTAGGATTCCATGTTAATGCTGCAAATCGTTTCTTGGCCGGATCTATGGTGTAAAGTTCACTGGCAATAAGCGAGTCAGGGTGTCAGCTCTTTGTGCTCCCAGGTTTTCTCCCAAAATTCTGCTGAAAACTATCAGAGGTAGTCTGTGCCAAGAGGGTGATTTCTTTCAGGTAATATGTCTTACCTCATGTCTCTTTGTGGCAGGTTATGTGAGTACAGGACTTTGGGGTTTGAAGGGACACCTTTCTTAAAGTGAAGAAATTCAAGCTTGTTCTTGTTCTGAGCTTTGACTGGTGGAGACAGGTGGTATCACGCCAGGGAGATGTATTGATTTGCGTGATCTGATGCGTTAGTGTCTGCACATCCACTACACAAACAACGGTGTGGGCGTCAAAGATGGGACCGAGCCGGCACCCATTCACTGGCAGAACCCGTGCCGGTAATTGGCACATCTTAGTCTGCCCGAGACACATTAACGGGGCCAGGTTTGCCTTCTGGATTTCGTCCTACCCGCCCGTGATGGGGGAGAAAGCAGGCGCATATCACGAAACCTGTTTTTAGGACCTGATTCATCTTAATTTAAAATGGCTGTTTGCAAATGTAAGCCTGTCCCAGACTAATATGTGTGTCCCGCAATGCATAACGCCACACACTGGCACTTCCACTAAACACTATTTTGTGCTCTTGTGTTGGTGGAGAATACGCTGCCAAGTAGCCACTCTTGAATCCCCAGGAGTGCTGATATCCCACCAATTAAATGCTTGTTAATTGACACTTATTTTCCTATAGTAGCAAATGGTTGACTTGTGGAGCAGTTATTCCCAGTGCTGTGATTTCCTTTAATGGAATAAAAACTGTCCAAAGACCAGGTATGCTGAAAGGCACCCAGCATGGGTTGAAATATTTGATCATATTGTGGTGTATATTCAATTCAATTCTGCCAATACTGCCAATATGGTGTTCTTTTTTTGCTTTTTCCCACACCTGATTCATTAAGAGGCAGGACCTGGGACTGGACTGTGGCGTAGAAGTTCTGTGCTGTTGCACTGTGACCTCTGGGTCCTGAGAGGACAGAGAAACCGCAGGAGCTGAATATCTGGCCGGTTTATAGAATCTGTGATTATATACAGTGTAGGAGGCAGAGATGCCTCCTGAAAATGAGAACCTTGGGCCACTTTGAGAACAGGACAAATGGGAGTGTGTCAAGGAGGTCTGCCCCCTAGGCTAGAGTGAGCTCCATCAAAGTGATTTACGACATGCTCTGATGTACAGTCTACAGGCAGAGTGCATCTTTATCATTGAATGGGACACATTTTTAAAAGGAAAAAATGGACGAGGAGGGTTCAAACTCCTCCCCTTTTTCACAAGTGGTTCAGTAAATGTGCTGTCAGATTATGTCTCTGTCTCTCTCTCTCTCTCTCTCTCTCTCTCTCTCTCTCTATCTATCTGTTATCTCTCTCTCTTTTGCAGCAGCGGGTTGGATCAATAATTCATGAAGGCAAATGGGAAGCCAGGCCTTGGCCGTAGTCTGTTCGACAGCTTTATGGAAATAAAGCTGGGAAATAAATCAAGAAACAACCATGAGAATGAAAGCAAGCGCACACCGGCACATCTCCGTAGCTTTCCTATTAAGAAGAACCGAGTTGCTGAAAATGCATAATAATGACATCGAATTACAGTAGCAAATCGAATTTTCGCTGGTGTCTGGAGCAATTAGTTTCGTATACCTAAACACACACCCATGCATTACATTATTGGCATTTGGCACACGCTCTTATCCAGAGCAATGTACAGTTGATAAGACTAAACAGGAGGCAATCCTCTCCTGGAGCAATGCAAGGTTAAGGGCCTTGCTCAAGGGCCCAACGGCTGTGCAGATCTTATTGTGGCTACACCGGGATTAGAACCACCAACCTTGCATGTCCCAGTCCTTTACCTTAACCACTACGCTACAGCATGCATATGCATGACATTCCTATAACATGATAACTATCATGAATTAGTTGCATAGAGCTTCACATACAGGCATTCAAAACATGTTCCAGCTAAAAGAAAATTAAAGGTGACAATAAATGTAAAAAAAAAAAAAAAAAATTAAAACACAAAGGTTTTGCAGCAATGGAAATAAGACTAGTAATACAGGGCATAAAATAAAAATATCAGGAAAATAGAGAAAATATAAAATAGAGATAATACATGTTCTCATCATTGATAGTGTGAAATACTTAATGCCATGTTACTATGTGACATCATTATGAGTTACGGTAAATATAGAATATTGATTTGTGCCATGGTGGTTGGTGTGCTGTTTTGATTTTTATTCAGTTCATTTTCTGTCATTTACACTTCATGTTCTAACATAAAGTCAGGTCAGACATTTCCTGTCCTGTCCCCCAACCTGCTGTGTCCTACCCTGCTGTGTCCTACCCTACTGTGATTCCAGAAGGAGAGTTATTCCTTTTGAATTTCCTTCAGCATGAAACAGATGGAAGCTTTTAGACGTTATTGGTCTTTGTGATGTACACTCACCCACACACACACACACACACATGTACACGCACACACACACACACACACACACACAAACACATACACACACACACACGCATGTACATGCACACACACACATATTTTTAAACATCCCATTTAATCATCCCTCTAAATGTACTTTACCCTCTTTATCAGCATTCTTGTTGTGGGTGGGTTTCACAGTTCTGCTGCGTTAAAGATCCTTTTTATCCAGCTTATTCCGAGTTCCCTTCGTCCTCTTCCAGAAGGTATTAGAGCTAATAGCCCGTATAATGCTTGTGTGCATAAAATGTCTCCTCTGCGTTTGTTTCCAGGCGCTCTCCGTTTCTGTGTTCCGTGCCTCTGTTGGCATCTGTTGTGGCAGCTCGTCCAGATTTTGTTTGTTTTCTGCAAAACCCGTCTTCGTCTCTCAGCAAAGCTCGTTGATTCCTTTTGTCGAGGCACCTGAGTTTGTGCTCTTAAAGCTGTAAAGCCGGGTTTGCTTTTCTTTCTTAAAGGATGTGTAGCGGAGGAATTTCATGTGTGGCACGTCGAGGCTCAGTGAGTGTTGGTGGGGCGAGGTAACCAAAGGAAGCTTAGGGAAGGTGTAGGGATGGAGAGTGATGGTACTGAAGGTGTGTGCGTGTTTATATACTCATTTATTTACCAATATTTATTATTTTACCTTTATTTGGGCGGATTAAAATACAATTCTCATTTGCAGTGAAGACCTGGGTTATCACAGTGAGTAGGAAAATGTTGGCCTTCCTTGAAAAATCTGTGGCTTCCTCAACAGGTATGTGATCTCAGGTTTTGAGGGTTGCACAGGGCACAGTTGGAAGCACAGTCTCTTTTTTGCTCATGAACTGGAACCATTAATGGTGGGACACTGAAATATAAGGCCATCACTGCCAATAATGCACAATGTTTGCTGACGATGTTGAGATCCACTGGTGACAAAATTTAACAATGGTTAAATTTGGTAACATTTTCCACCCCTCACTGTTCAAAAAGCCCCAAATTGTGACTCCTCTCCTCTTAGACCAGCCGTTTGGTGTTTGCCGGTGGTCCACCTATGCTCACCTCTGTGTTTTTCTGTGTTGTCTCTCAGGTGCTGCTGTCTGGTCTCATCGGGGTAGTCTCCTGGAAGAGGCCTCTCTCGCTGGTGGTGAGTGACTGTCTAACAGCCCGAGATCTCTGGCTCAGGCCCTTAACATGGACAGCTACCAGGGGGCCAGGGATTGCCATTCTTTCTGGCGGTTGCTCCTGGTATTGCAGTTTTGGAAGCCTCTGGTGCCAAAAAGCTAATTTCCCCATTGAAAACTATGAATTTACCCTGGCCAAATTATATTATTTTGGATCGTACTTTTGAAATCAAAAATGTACCAATGTACCAATTTCTCTCCAGGGACTGATTTTGTTTCGGAGCCACACAGGGGAAGATCTAGGATTTATTTAATTCCACTTAACATGGTCTTAGGTCACAGTGCACGTACCTGCTGCATGGGCACACCCACACATGAATGAGTGTTCGGCTGTGATTGTGGGATTGTGTGACTGTGCAGTTCCCTGCACAGATCGCCTCTCATCCAAGGAGACGGAGGCTTACATGAATCCACCTTCAGTGCATAGCATATTGTTTTGATGTTATTATTATTTTGATATTATTACTGTCAATATTACTAATAATAATGGTACCCGCAAAATCGTCACCATTGTGCATGGTGATGAATCTTGACAAGTACGTGAAAAATAAATAAAGCTGGTATATGTTGCTCTTCAATTGAGATGCTATTATGCTGATATGATTCCACCATATCTTTTGACTATGTTGTTATCTTTATATTGCTTCTAATAGGCTACTGTTATTCAAAATGTTCTTAGTTGTAGTATTTCTTTCTTTGCATGATGATGGTTCTATTGATGAGGAAGACTAATTACATATGAAAAATAAATAGGCCAACAAACAAATATATTATTTTTGAGACAATTACTATGGTGATGAAGATGATAAACGTGTTCATTACAAAGGTGAAAAGGGAAAATAATAGCCTGCATAAAACTAATTTATCATTTGACAGATATGACATAATGTTTTGAATTTCATCCATGTATTATTTCTGGACTACCCACATACTTCAATGCGCTCAGTAAAAATGTGCCTGTATGCTATTATAGTGGCAGAGTTTAATACCGCATTTAAGTTATTTTCATGCTCCTTTGTTTAGTTCCTGTTAATTTCATGTAGTGACAATGCTGTCTTGTTCAGCTTTTAACCGCTTTTCACGCTGTATGAATTCAATAAGTTGGTGTAATAAAGTAAAAATGTTCCCAGTAAAGTGCTCGGTGAGTGTTTGACTTCCTGGCACCACTGATTTCAGAAATGTCCAGGAAATGTCCAGATTTTTCGGTTGGTTTGCAGTTCACAGCCTGTGTGAAATCTCATCACATGCTGCGACACACCCCTGGGTGGTCAGAGGAGATTGACACCAGTAGGTAGTATAGTGTACATTCACCGAGCACTTTATTAGGAACATTTTTACTTTATTTCACCTACTTATTCATGTGATTATCTAATCAGCCAATTATGTGGCAGCAGTGCAATGCATACAATCATATAGATACGGGTCAGGAGCTTCAGTTAATGTTCACATCAACCATCAGAATTGGGGAAAAATGGAGAATGGCCAGACTGGTCAAAGCTGGCAGAAAGGTGAAATGCAAATAACCAAACATTACAGCAGTGGTCCCACCTCATTGATTTGGGAAACTATAACCCATGAATTCAATATTACCGTAGCACAGGAACTAATTGACGTGAATGCGGGTCAGGTCATGTCAATGAATCAGACTTCATGCTAGAACCAACAACTAGGATACCAGCTACATGTGCTAAATACATATGGAAAATCATTGTACCTCACTTCATTGTTGGCATTTGGGCTGATGATTTCTCAAAGATCGGTGACCTCTTACCATTCACTCCATGGAGTGGGAGCTTGTGTAGAGAGTGCTATACCCCACTGAGAGGGACAGTTCACTGCGCAAAATAGCAGAACATCTCAGGCTGGCTGTTGCGCAGGGGCTAAGAAAGTTCAAGTTGGATGAATACTACAGTGAACTATAAGTGAGTGACAGGGTATCCAACATCACGGAAGCTTTGTAGGGCTTTACAAGCCTGAGCCACTCAGCCCATATCTTAACCACTGTTGTTTACAGCACCGTAGGCAGGAGTAATGAGGAAGATGGGTTTTGGGCCGAGATCGTTGCTCTTATCGATGCAGCCGCAATGTCCTCTTCAGAAGACGCTGAAATACTATGCAAATGAGATGGAAATTCACTCACACACATGCTGGGGTCAATCAAGCAGGTCTCAGCGTGGCCCTGGATACGTCCGCACACTGTTGGAAGAGAAGAAAAAGCGTTGCCTTGCTGGTGCACCAGAAGCAACGCTGGAGGATTTCGCAGATTTCTTGTACCACTTCAAAGAGAGCAAACTTGCCCTGGAGGCAGCGTAGCAGCCGGCCCTCCACCTGGTTTTTGTGTGGGTCCAAAGAATGAACCGGAACCTGGTTGCTACGCTCACAGACAGCCTCTCTCTTAAAACCTCCTCCTGGATACTCCAAGGTCAATATGAGACCCGTATGCTAAACAGACTGGCCAATGTTTCTTCATCGAAAAGTCAAAAACCGGAAACCAACAGACAAGTGGAAGGTTGCCGTTTTCCATCCAGCTGTATATTTTGACCCGAATTTAAGGACTATAAACACAGGCAGAGGGTCAGAGTCAACATGTCAGTGAGCCCTTTTCATTGATAGGAAGGGACTTACAATGGTGAATGTTATTTTTTTTCGACTGCTGTGGATCGTGGTGATGGGGTAAGATTTCAGCATGTCCATCGAGCCACCGCTCATCGCTTGGTGCAGGGCGACCAGTCTGATTGCAGATACTGGGCCCTGCATTTGACATGTACTTAGACCCACTGTGTTTCAAAATGTACTCCCAAAAGATTGGTCAATTTACAGGTCAAGCGCTGTTATCTCTGACTCTCCTCCACTGCCCATGTTCTGAGAGCACTGTGCAGTTTGTGATGTCATTGTGTTATCTCTGACTCTCCTCCACTGCCCATGTTCTGAGAGCACTGTGCAGTTTGTGATGTCACTGTGTTATCTCTGACTCTCCTCCACTGCCCATGTTCTGAGAGCACTGTGCAGTTTGTGATGTCACTGTGTTATCTCTGACTTTCCTCCACTGCCCATGTTCTGAGAGCACTGTGCAGTTTGTGATGTCATTGTGTTATCTCTGACTTTCCTCCACTGCCCATGTTCTGAGAGCACTGTGCAGTTTGTGATGTCACTGTGTTATCTCTGACTCTCCTCCACTGCCCATGTGCTGAGAGCACTGTGTAGTTTGTGATGTCACTGTGTTATCTCTGACTCTCCTCCACTGCCCATGTGCTGAGAGCACTGTGCTGTTTGTGATGTCACTGATGATGTCACAGCTCTCACTGTGTCCTGGCTGGTCCAGAACAGGTGTTTTTAATATTTATTTTCTTCTATTAAATAAATTTGCCATCCCACCTGCAGCTGAGCATGTCCAATTCCCACCCTAATCTGGAATGACCAATCATCTCCAACCACAGCCACATTCATGCGTGAACCCCACTGCCGATTCTCGAGAGTGTAGACTGTGTAGAACTTTTTTCACATATTGAACAACGTTTATAATAAAACTCATATAATATAATATAATATAATATAATCACGCCAAGCTACACTATTTCTGATGTAGCTGATGGCAGTGAATAAGCCCACCCAGCTGATCAACCTTATACTAGACCTGTGCAGCCTTGCCGCTCATTTCTCAAAAGATATAAGGATATGCTTTTTATTATTAGCATCGATGTACTCAGTGGACACAGTTATTATGGGCATCTCAGTTCACATTAAATTCATTCAGCAACCTACATTTACTACTTTTTTTTCTACTACATCCACCAAGGCATTTGTAACACAGTGACCTAGAGTGTCTTAGTTGACATAAAATTAATTTAGCAACCTTGCTAGCCCAGCTGTTGGGCCCTTAACCCCACATTGCCCCAGGGGTGATTGTCCCCTGCTTAGTTTAATCAACTGTCGCTTTGGATAAAGGTGTCCGCTAAGTAACAAATTATTATTTTCAGACTTAATGAAATCAGGTGACCATGTTTGAACCCTGAATATTCACGTTCTTAATAATGGATCAAACAGTACAGTCGCACTCGGGTGCAAAAAACCCCCCAAAAAACAAAGAAATGTGAATGGCCCTGTTGCTCCAGGACCAGGCCTGCCTCCCTCTGATAAATCCATTACACCCCGAGCCTGTGTTCACTCCAAACGGGTAGAGTCTACACTGGGTTTCCATAGGCCTGCGTCTCGGAAACAAAAGCGGCAGCAGGATTTTGATGGTGTGGAAATGGGTATTGAGTGGGAAATATCTCATCTGACACAGGGCTCTCTCTTCAGTGCTCATCAAAAGAGCAACATGGGGAATATAATCAATTTTCTGTTCCTGTTTGTTTTCCTTTATTCTGTTTTTGTATGATGGAAACAATGATGAAAGTACTATCTAGTCACTGTTTTATTCTGTTTCACTGTTATTATTTTTGTACACTTTTTGTACTTCTTTATGCATTCTGTTTGAGCACCAGTGTTGTTCTGCAGCAGAACAGAGGTGAAAATAGATTTCAGTTCTTATCATTACAGTGCTGTAAATACCTCCACCACGAGCAGTCACTTACAAACACATTTTTCATTTGGCAGGATAATGGCTTTTAAGGTGAGTTTTTCAGCCTGAGGTCTCCTTGTACTTGGTCCACCTCCTTGTACTTGGTCCAGTCTTCAGGTGCCATAGGTGGTGCCTGCAGTTTTCTGCATTATTGGCCATGGCATTATTCAAAGAGGGTGGAACGGGATGATGTCTGATTGGCCATAGCATTTTCCAAAGTGGGAGAGGTTGGGTGACGCAATAGGACATGGATTTCCCCAAATAGGGAGGAGCAGAAGGATACTTAATTGGCCGTATGTTTAACCCCTTATGGGTGGATGCGACCCGTGTTGTATTTGATCATGTGACAGATGACACATGACCGTTGAAATGCATGTTGGGCCTTTCTATGGGGTTTCTAATGGGTTAACTGGCCATCGCATTTCCCACAGATGGAGGGTGTCAGTTGGCAGAGTCGTCCCTGTCGTAACATTCCATAAGAATGACCAAACATACCAAATGAACAGCTCAGCCGATGGACTGCACACTGAATAGATGGTTCAGTTTCCATCCATTTTGGAGAATGCAAATGCTTGTGGTGGTGGCCCTCCTGAGATCACAGGGAACAGTATTGCCACTGAATGGGCAAACTAATATGATTTGGCATCTTTAAACCATCCATTATCTAAACCGCTCGTTTCTGGTCAGGGACGTGGGGGGTGCTGGAGCCTATCCCAGCATGCTTTAGGCAAAAGGTGCACAGGACAGGTTGCCAATCCATGTCCAGGGAACTCATACCATTAAAAGCTGGGGATAAAATCTAAAAAAATAATTGGGTAATTTTTATTTTGGTCACATTACTAAAACACTACCCTGAAACCTCATTTGAAAGAACAGCAGTACCAAAAAGAAAATCAATTGGCAAAACATTTGCTAATTCACTTACTCAAAGCTGTAGTTTATTTTGTTACTAAAATGACCGATTACAAAGTGCACTTTACAACCACTATTAATTCTATGAAAGGTAGAACCCAATGGTATGTGCTTTCACTCTGAAACGAGAGGCTGTATTATTATGTGAGTACTGGTAGCTATTACCAAGAAACAAAATAATGGAATAGCCTTTATTTGGAAAGGCCTACATTGCAGTTTGATGCATGACTGCTTATTAATGGATGCGAAGACATGCTGCTCATTGTATTAAATGTATCTTTCTATGTGGCATACCTGCAGTTTTTGTAACGGTGTTATTGTATATTGTACCTGCTCTATTTTTATAGCTACGTCTGCAGTGTTTGCCGCAGCGGTGAGGTGTAGAGTATTGTGTAGTTGTATGCCATCCTGGCAGTACTTTTAAGGGTGGTACGGTGTACTGACAGCATTTTAGAAGTGGCACACATTACACATACCATGCAGACATTATTCTACCCATGGCTCATTCCTCTCTCTGGAGACGGCGTCTCCTAGCGTAGCAGGAGATGGAGAGCCAGCGAGGGGGGCGGTGATGGAGCTGGAGGCCGGCCGTATGGGAGGCAGGGGAGCATCGCCCGGCTAATGACCCGTGAAGGGGGGAGAGGGGGGACGATGGGGCCGGACCCCGGTCACTCACAGGGCCCCACAAACACCGCACCGCGCCCCGGAGGAGACCCCGCCATAACCGTGACCGCGGCGTGAATATAGAGTTCCCCCTCTCCTGTGTGTGAGAGCAGAGATCCCCTCTCCTGTGTGTGAGAGCAGAGATCCCCCTCTCCTGTGTGTGTGAGAGCAGAGATCCCCCTCTCCTGTGTGAGAGAGACCAGAGATCCCTGCTGTTTGCACTGGCCCTGGCTTTGGTGAGCTGTCACTTGATATTGCGGTGTTAGCAGAGAGCGCTAACCCAACGTGAGCTGAAGGGAGCGACGCAGCCCCGTTTGTGCTGTCTGTGAGAACGTCAGGGCAGAGTAAACAGGACTTCCAGATGTGTGATGTGTGTGTGTGTGTATGTGTGACGTGTGTGTGTGTCTTTTTCAAGTGTCTTTGGAAAAAGAAACAAGCTCAAAGCTGTACTTGGCGCCTCTGACAGCCAGATAAATCCACCTCCAAGTTATAGTTAAGGCTGGGTGTTTGTAAAGGAAAATAATAGCTAAAGTCACAATGGAAACGGAAAAAAAGCAGCAGCAAATCACTGTGTTGAAAACCCCCCCAAAAAAAGTAAAGACAGTAATAGATCTCATGAGCAACAATGGGAAGCATGTGCAACTATAGCAACAGTGAAAAGTGCTTGGACTTTTCAAAAACTAGTGCAATCACTTACTCAAAAGAAATAGCATGTTTTTCTGCCTTTAACAGAACATTGTTAAAAACAGAGCATGCTCAACATTACCATAACGGGACTGAATCTGAAGAAACTGAATCTTGATCTTGTTTCCAGCATTTGGCAATATACTTAAAATGCCTGGGCCCATACAAATCACACTGTACAATGTGTTAAGCTGCCGTCAAAACTATCGTTTAATTGGGGTGTCTCGGTGGGCGCAGCCTGTAGAGCACTGACCGCATGCTCGTTGCGAGCCGCGACGTCAGCGGTCCGAATCCGACCGTCTGACATTTGTTGCATGTCTTCCCCTCTCTCTCGCTCCCTTTCTTCCTGTCTCTCTATACTATATACTGTCCAATAAAGCTGAAAAAGGCCTAAAAAACTATCGATTAATGTCGTTATGTGCTTTTTTGCTCCAAGATTATGGAAAGCACTAAAAACAGCAGAAATTACAGAAATATTTTTTTTAGGGGAAAGTCACAAAACTGCCAAGAAATGACAAGAATCACAGAATCTTCAACTTCTGTGACACCCAGCCTTAGTCAGGATATTGCCTCCTTATCTCAATGATTGGTGCATTTTGAAGACAATTGGACCAGTTGCTTGTAAGGAATCTTTTACTGTCAACAAACAAAAAAACAGAAATGGAAACATGCAGCTGAAACACCATTAAAAACAAATATAGTTTTTTAACTGACACATTTATCCAAAGCGACTTACTAAGACTAAGCAGGAGACAATCCCCTCCTGGAGAAATGTGGGGTTAAGGGCTTGCTCAACCTCCAACCGCCAACCTTCCAGGTCCCAGTCATGTACCTTAGCCACTAGGCTACAGGCTGCCCCCACATGTATATGTATACCACAGTTTGAGAACAACTGTTTCAGAATTATGGGCTGTGCACCCCTGCCTCTGCTGAATGGATTACTCTATTCTGACTAGTGATTTGGCCAGGCAATCAGACATTTTCTACTGATGCTCAAGCATTTTGACCAGGCAATCAATTTCTCAGCCAAAGGAGATCATCATAGTGCAGTGTGTATTGGGGTGGGGTGTTAGGTGAACATGTTTTTGATTGTCCACACTAGCCATCCCCCTCACATCACCTGGGCGACATGCCCATGAAAGGGAAGCAGAGGCTGGCCATCACATCCAGAGGCTCCACATCCATTAAGAGCCTCCCCCAATAAATCACCACGGTGATGAGATTGTCACATGACCGGAATGAAAGGTCACCTCCAAATAAGAGTGGGGGTGAAAAAAGGTTCCCTTCTTGTGTCATTCCGGGGGGAGAGGAGGTATTTGTAGTTTTCTGCTGTGAGAATGAAGAACTACATTTGTTGGTGTTGATGTTAAAGTCATAACAAAAGGAGCCCTGTGTGATCATGCTGTAAGATCAGCCTCCGGCTCCTCTGTTCTCTTAAACTAATCTCATTCAGACGAAAACCCAGTAAACCTCTGTCTATGTGCCCAACGGCCCTGGCAGTGTGCTGCTATGGCTACAGTAACCGTTGGAAGCAGACAATGCGTCTTAGACTCAGGGCAGCTGTCCAATAGGAGCGATCTGTCAGGGTTGAGAAAGACCTCGTTCTGAACGTTGTAGGAGGCTTCACTCTGCCCTGTTGCCATCCTGCTGGTGCCAATGCCACCGACTCGTGATGGAAACGAAGAAAAATGAAAAACCTCCAAAACTGCCAGGGAAAAAAGTCACATCAGGGCCATCGGCATTTCTCTTCATCATGGTTTTTGAGAACACCCCTGCTGAAAAAACAGCTCAAGCTAGTTTTTGCAACAGCTGGTAACTGGTCGATCAGTTCAGACCAGCTCCGTACTCAACATGGTTTGACCAGTGCAAGCTAGGTTTTGAAACAGCTGGTAGCTGGTCATAGCTGGATTTTACACCAGGGACCCCTACGGAAAACATCCTTTTTTAAATCTGCAGCTGTTAAAAATGTGTAACGTTACATAATTGATGCTCCCCTTACTCTCTCAGCCTGTTGGTTTCATTGTGTGCCACAGGAGAGGGGAACTGCGGACAAAGTGCAGGGCAGTATATTATCCCTCTGTTAATTAGACTGCTCTTATGAAATATTCAGCCTGCTGTTCAGGTCATAATAGTTTCAATTGATCTCACAAGACTGTCTGTGCTGTTAAAAAATGAGGAGCTCACTCAAGTTGAAATCCACAGTACCCCCGCTCTGCTTGATGTCCCAGTTTAATCAATGACTGCTTTCTCGTTCAGGGGCACATTGCTTTCGTTAGATCCGTTTGATGCCTATTGTTGATCAGCAAGTCAGCATGTTGCGTAGAGAGAAAAAGACAGACCTTTAAAACATTCTGCTTTTGTTTCACTTATTGACTTCCTTCTTCTTCTTCTTTCGTATATCGTCAGATGGCCAACTCAGTGTCATGCAGCCACGCCCTCGTCTCCGGTCCTAAGTCGAAAAGGCCAGCTTCTGAGGGTGGGCTGTATAGGGGGCAGCCGGTGATTATGTGCTTGGCAGTATGTTCAGGCTCGCCACACTCACATGCCGCACTGTCCGATAGGCCCCACTTCTTCTGAGATGACTTGAAGCGTCCGACGCCAGAGCGCAGACGGTTCAGTGAGGTCCATAGATGGCGTGGCATGTCTTCTCCTTTTACACCGCCTCCTGGGTCCCGGATGTATCGTTGCATGCGGGAGGGCCCAGCCGTCTCCCACGTCTGTTTCCAGGATGCTGCCAGCCAGGCGTCTCTGGACAAGTCCTCAGGGATAGACTGTAGCATCTCCTGTGCTGCCTTGTTGTAGGGATGGCGAGACTTAAGCCTGCATGGTGGTGCCGGTGTTGTTGTGGCTTTGTGTAGGATGTGCCAGTCGTGCTTCTGGGCTTTTCTTGCCAGGGTGAGGGTAGCCGCATCCCGTCGGAGACTGGCTGGGGCGATTCCAGCTAGGACTGGCAGGTAGGACACAGGGGTGGGTTTCAGACAACCAGTAACTATACGGAGGGCGCTGTTGATGACCGTATCTACCTTGTTCACATGTGGACTTCTGCTCCAGGCTGGGGCACAGTATTCTGCTACGGGTAAGACCAGGGCTTGCGTGGATATGCGTAGGGTCTGGGGGGAAGCTCCCCAAGTCGAACCCGCCAGGCGGCGGATGAGCGAGACCCTTGCTGTTGTCTTGGCCTTCACTTCATCCAGGTGTTGCTTGTAGGACAGTGTCCGGTCCAAGCATACGCCGAGGTACTTGGGGGCTTGCTGGAACTCCAGGCGGTTGTTGCCAACATGCACGTCCAGTTCCCTTCTTGCTTCCCGATTGTTAAGGTGGTAAGCTGCAGACACTGTCTTGCCCATGCTGAGCTGAAGGTGCCACTTCTGGAGGTAGTCTGCCAGGATGCCCATGTCTCGGTTGAGGCCATCTTCCATCGCCTTCCATGTTGGGCGGCGAAGCATGATGGCCAAGTCGTCCGCATAGCCATACTTGGTAGATGTTGTATCTAGCAGGTCGTGAATGTATATGTTGAACAACATTGGTGAGAGGGCGGAGCCTTGCGGGACACCGTTCTTCAACTTTCTGAGCCTGCTGGTCTGGCCATCGCTGGTCTGTAGGATGAAGCTACGGTTCGATAGCATCTCCAGGTCTTTGGGAGCTTGGACCTCCGGAAGCATGATGAGAAGAACGAGCATAGCCAGTAAGATGTTCTTTCACTTTGGTGTATGACAAACTCTGGGTGGATATTGTCTTGACCTGATGACTTGCCCGGCTTCAGTTTGTTGATTGCTGCACTTAGTTCGGCTACTGTGAAGTCTCCTGAGAGGTTAGCATCGACGCTGGCTGCCTTGGAGAGAGACGATACCTCACACAAGGTCAATCGTGTGACGTTTCTGTCAGCATCAGGGAAGCGACCATTTTTCAGGAGCTGGGAAGCTCTGCTGTCACTGGACACCTGCGGGGGGTTGTTTTTCTCCCTGAGAGCAGGTTGATGGTCTGCCACGCCTTCCGGCTAGAGTGGGTGAAGTCGATAGCTTCCACTACTTCAGTCCACCTGGCCCTTCGGGTGTCGTCCAGCTTCTGCAATAGGGTTGTTGCTGTTGCGTCCATTTCTTCCCTGGAGCTTGCCTGCTGGTGTTGGCGCAGCAGGCAGCTGCACTCCTCATCCCAGCCCGGGATGTAGTTCTTATTGTAGCCACGTGGGATGTTGTGCTTTGCTGCCCTGAGGAGGACTTCACAGTAGGCGGCGTATGCAGCATCCACATCAGCTGCTTCTGGGTCCAGGAGACCAGCAGTTCTTCTTTCCGTTTCCGCCATAAACTGCCGCCAGTTCGCCTTCCTGAAGTTCCATCTCCTGACCGGATTGCCAGATACCGGCTGTACCAGTGATGGTACTTTGATGATGGATGGCCGGTGGTGTGAACGAGGGAACCTGTCCAAGACACGTCTCTCCGGTTTCAGGTCGTTACTGCGGCATACGGCAAAGGCCAGGTCTGGGTTGGTGTGAGAGTTCCAGCATGCAGAAAAGAAGCTTGGGGGCTCCTTTGGGTCGAAGAGCAGCAGTGCCTTAGCGTTAGAAGCCCACTCACTCAGCGCTTCACCATCCTGTGATGTGTGGTTGTAACCCCAATCTGTATGTTGGCAATTGAAGTCACCTGCATAGATGGCGGGAGGAGTCACAGATGGTAGTGATGATACAGTCAGCACAGTTGGTGGGGGCTTGTATACATTCACAACAGATGTTTCTTGGATTTTGGTGACCAGCCACTCAATGTTGCAGCCGGGGGGAGATTGACTGGTGGCTGACCAGCTCAATCCTTCCCGGACAAAGGTTGCCATTCCATGCTTCTTGCTGTGGATGGATCCGGTGAGGAAGAACCCAGGCAGTTTGAGGTTGTCGTCAGAAACCCAGTGTGTCTCTTGCAGGAGAACAGCTGCCACTTTGTTGGAATCGGCAAGATGCCTGATGACTTCGAGTTTGGCGATGGTAAGGCCCTCGACGTTGAGTTGGAGCACCGACAGACCTTGGTTTTCGACGGTGGGGGTGTCCGCCTGTCCTGGCGAGGACGTTCTCTGCCTTGGTCTTGACCTCGGTTTGTACCTTGGTCCGCCAGCTCGACGATTCTTTGGCGACATCAGTTTCTTGAGTTGGTCTCGCACCATTTCTCACTACTCACAGGAGAGGCCGCGTGAAGGCTGTCGTCTTCTCCCCCATTGACTTCCTCTACTTCTTTGACAGGGACAAGACTTCTTATCTCAGTAACATCTGCTGAAATGATCTCTACGCCACCCGACAGGTTGTGGAGCTCTTTTAACCAAAATGGTTGAGGACAGTTCATCATCCTTATGTATTTTCTCACCTCATCCAGACAGGGGCACTTCAGAGAGGGTTTGAGGTAGAGATTGGATGACTAGATCACACACGGGATTAGATAGATAGATGGATAATTACATTTATATCCCACTTTTCTCAACACTCAAAGCAGATTAGTATGTGGCCTGAGTCAGCTGTCCCATGGGCTGACCACATGGTCTCCTTCATTAACATTATCATATCATATATCATTCATTAACCTTGGCTGCAGAAGGAAAGGTCTGGATTATTAAGATATGGGCATATTTAGAGTTGAAAAAAGGCAGTAGGACTGCCACCTAAGACCTACGACCTAAGTTTTTTCACTCAAGGCAGAGACTGCTACAGCACATCACAGATGGTGCGTTTATGATGTGTGCATGTGTAAGTGCATGTGAGTGTTCATTTGTGTGTGTGTGTGTGTGTGTGTGTGTGTGTGTTTTCATTCATTGTCAGAAGTGGTTAATAATGCATGCTCCCTTTCTCCAGAGAACTCAGAGCACTTAAATTAAATAGAAATTTAAATAGAAAAGTCCATTATGCGTGTGAACAGCAGAGAGGTAATGTGCTGAATTACTGCCAGTTGTTTCAGAGAAAGGCAAAAAGCTGACTGTTGACACATTTGTGGAAAAACATGCTGTAAAAATGTGAATGTTTGATGCTGTATTAGAATGAAGATGCTCTACATCGAAGGGCACCCCATGGCCTTTTTCTCCCATCTCTCTCTCTCCCTATCTCTCTCCTGCATTCATTAAAATTAGCTCAGATGTAGTGGACCCGCATGTGTCTCTACCTGTGTTATGGGGGGTTCGAGGAGGCTGTTCGGGGGCAGTGTGTTGTTCCCTGGCGTTCACCCTGCTGACCCCCCGGTGATGCCCTGACACGGCAGGGGGCACCAGGAATTCTTTCCTCTCAGGAACGTTGCTGTTGACACTCTGGAGCACGGACATATCGTCTATGCTCAGTGCCTGCATAAGCATGAGCTGCTTCATAAAAGTATTCAGCATTTCAGTATTAGCTGAAAAATTACATTCTACAGTACATTGTCTAACTATTAGGGCCGGTGGGGAGGGAGGAATGTGTTTGCATTCGGCTGAAAGTCTGCAGCGGCTGTTTTTGAAAGGCCAAAAGGGAGACGCACGAGGAGAGAGAGATAAAGAGAGAGAGAGAGAGAGATAAGACGGGGAAAGGAAGGGACAGATGGAAAGGGAAAATGAGAGAAACTGAAGGAAAGAGAGAGGGAGCGAGATCTCTCTCCTCTCCTCCTGGCTATACAGTTTCTCAGGCAAATTTGGGAGGCAGCTATCCGGGGACCGATGGCGTTATTGTCAGCGCTCATTAATCGAGAGGGTTTACGGAGCTGGCCTTTGGGTCTCCGGCTCGGAGCAGCGGCAGAAAGGACGCTGAATATTTAACTGTCTCCATTGTGCGGCCCTTGTTCTGTGGGGAGCGCCTGAACTTGCCAATGCAAATGCTTAACATTTGCTTTCCCCTCTCCATAGCAACCCCCAGGCAGGAAGTCAACTGTATTTAAAGTGTGGCTCGAACTGGAGGCAGCCAGAAGCCCTCTTCATTTTCAATATGAGTCAGAAACCCTCTACTGGAGCTCTGGCAGTGGCATTAATGCCAGCTGGGTCAACACTGGTATCTGCGAGAGATCACTCCAGTCAAGGGTGAGGCACAGACCTGGGTGTAGCATTGGGTAAATGTGGAATTTAGGTCTCCCTGGGTTGCGATTTCTCTGGCTGGACGAAGGGTTGGGGAGGGGTGGTTGAGCGTATAGCAGGGGTGCACAATAAGGGCCGGTCCCTTTCAGGATTTTGTGCCAACTTCTGGTTTTAATCAATTAATTGACTCAATCATATCTTGTCTGACATGTGTATGAGTACCAACTACAGCTGCAGACTGCAAGTGTATCCTAATGATTTTACTGTGCTCAAGTACAGACTTGAACCAGGGTAGTTTATAGGAAGTTTATAGCAAATTAAAAACAAGGCAGTTGGAACAAACTGTACGCAGACCTGCCCTCGAGGACCGGAGTTGTGCACCCCTGCTATATAGGGTAGAAGGGTGATTTATTTATTCTGACATCACATCACCTCCAGGCCGAGCTGACAGAAGGGAAAAGACTTAAACATACCTCCCAATTACAATTCTTTACCCCCCTCCCCCATGGCACTCTTCCCCTTCTCCCACCCCACCTTTATCATCTCTTTCCTGGGTGAGCTAGCTCTCATCTGTTCATCTGTCCATGGATACAGACTTCCCCTCCAGTCAATGTCAAAAATCCCCCCCCCCGGGTTTTTCTTTTATAGCAATGGATTCTACACCCAGCAGATGAACAAATGCCTGTACGAACAAATTGCATGGCTTCTTAGAAACAGGCAGGATCCAGTTCTGGCTCCTGCCCCGATCATAACTGACATGGTTGCCGTAGCAATCTCCCTGGTCTCCGAGTCACGGAAATGTCAGGCTTTTGGTGAGCTTTTGTTCAACGGTTTCCCCTCTTCCACTGGAGGATGAGCAGATGCTGTCTGACGGAAACTCAAAGCTCGGCCACCTGCTGAAAAAAAAATACAGCTCATGCTAGGTTTTGAAACAGCTGGTTGCTGGTAGACCAGTTCAGCCCAGCTCCCAGCTCGACACGGTTTAGCTGGTTGACCAATTCAGACCAGCACCCAGCTCGACATGGTTTAGCTGGTTGACTAGTTCAGACCAGCGCCCAGCTCGACATGGTTTAGCTGGTTGACTAGTTCAGACCAGCTCCCAGCTCGACATGGTTAAGCTGGTTGACCAGATCTTGACCAGCTGAAGCTATGTTTTCTTTTTGTAAAATTAGCCAATTAGCAGCTTTAGCTCAGGGTTTTGTCTTGGGTCACTCAGTGGGAGGTGCCTGTCGCCCTGGTATCTCTTCCTGAAGCACAACTTCACAGAATAAGATTTTTTTTTTAAATCAACATATTTATGTATTTGTGCGTGTGAGTGTGCGTGTATGTGTGTGTTTGTGTGCGTGTGTGTATGTGTGTGTGTGAGTGTGTGTGTGTGTTTATGTGTGTGTGTGTCTTTGTGTTTGTGTGTGTGTGGTGTGTGTAATGTGTGTGTGTGTTTGTGTGCATGTGTGTGTGTTTGTGTATGTGTGTTTGTGTGTGTATGTGTATGTGTGTGTGTGTGTTTGTGTGTGTGTGCTTGCGTGTGAGTGTGCGTGTATGTGTGTGTGTGTGTGTGTGAGTGTGCGTGTATGTGTGTGTGTGTGTGAGTGTGCGTGTGTGTGTGTGTGCTTGCGTGTGAGTGTGCGTGTATGTGTGTGTGTGTGTGTGAGTGTGCGTGTGTGTGTGTGTGTGAGTGTGTGTGTTTGTGTGTGTGAGTGTGCGTATGTATATATGTGTGTGTGTGTGAGTGTGCGTGTGTGTGTGTGTGTGAGTGTGTGTGTTTGCGTGTGAGGGTGTGTGTATGTCTGTGTGTTGGGGGTGGGGGGTGCTGATGGATCCCCATTCCTAAACCCTCCCATTTGCTTGTGGGTGAGCCAGGAACCATGTGGCACCACAATGGGGGTGTGTGGAGGGAGAGGGGGGTCTGGGATCGTTTTCAGATTTTTTTTCTGTGCTCCATGTGTGGCACTGGGCTCTGCCAGTGAGGTGGGCTTGGGGGCTGGCGTTCCCTGTCCTGTGGGTTTGGGAAACAGATGGGCATGCAGCTTTGCACAAGCCCAGGACATCCTGCTGCTCTTTTTCACAATAATAAACTTAACCGCTAAATAATGATTGGAGATTACCAGTGATTGGTTCAATTAGATACCTTAAGGGGCTCCTGCACAGACTGAATAAAATCAGATAAATGTGTGTTCGTTCTGCTTCACAGCACCATTCGGAAAGAAAAAAATACCTATTGCCCCAGGTATCAGGCATCTGGCAATATACTGTTGTTGTTGTTGTTGTTGTTGTTTTTTGCCATTTTATTCCTCTGTTTCCAGTCCTGTCAAACAGTTGAGACCTGATTATACAATTTGCAATATTTATTTATATTGTATTCAGGACCTAATGCCTCCTTATGCAAATTTGAATATGTTTTTTTTGGATAGCAGTGGAAGTTAAAACTATTTAAAAGTTAAGCAAGGTTAACATCTAGCTCTTGAGTTCACTTTCATCCTGTTCAACTACAGAGGGGAAGACCAGAAGAAGGGAAAAGGTTTTGGGCTTAATGAACTGTACTGTAGTTTTTGCGTCTTTGGTCATGTGATGTCCTAGACACCCAATGAGGTTCCATCCCATTGTCCCTGACTCCGCCCTTAATAGATATGAAGGCATAAGTGGATTACTGGCCAGCTAGCTCTCGAAAAGCACTAAAGCAGTGTTATAGCGTCATTTACCAGTGCAGCTCGTCTCCACCTTTTGTACTTTCTGACTTGAACTGGCCCTTAGCAAGCTTGGCACATTACCAACAGTTGTACCCATCTGCCTCCCTGTCACCAAATCAACCTTCTCCTTATCTTCTTCGCCGTATTTTTAATCATGTTTAATGTTTTTTAACACACGTATGGGTCTCTCTCTGATCTAAAATCCGATTAGAGACACAGTTGAAGTATAAAGATGAAATATACTGTAGATAGTGTGTTAGGGGGCATGGGCGTGTGTATGTGTGTACTGTGTCTGAATGTGTGCAACTTCTGATCTAGTGTACGTACTACAAACGGGGTGTAGTAGACTGAAGATTATGCTCCTGTTGCTTTAGTAAAATTCTGATTCTCTGTTCACTTGTGTAATGTGGTAATGTCCGTTGTCGGTAAGTGCCTTTGTCTTGCTGACGGCAGACTTTTCTGACAGTAACAACCGGCAACTTCCCAGGATAATCAATCAGATACCCACTGCAGAAACTACAGACACCTGGGACATGGGCATATAAAATTGGTTTGATTCCCCTTGAGCTTAATGTAGCAACTGTGTACCTTCTGGTTGTCTCCTAAAATTATTGAATTGTTAATATGCTAGACTGGACAACCAGATCACAAATGTTTATGAGGCACACACACACTCTATCGCTCTCTTTCTCTCTCTATTTCTCTCTCTATCTCTCACACTCACTCTCTCTATCTCTCACACACACACACTCTCTCTCTTTCTATCTCTCCTTCTCTCTCTCTATCTCTCTCACATACTCTCTCTGTCTCTTTCTCCCTCTCTCTATCTCTCTCACACACACACACACATGCTCACAAACACGTGCAGCAGCAGAATTGAATAAATTGAAGGAAATGGGAGAAATCAGGCCTTATTGCATTCAGGAGCAGGCTTTGTGCCGCCCCGTGTCCCTCCCAGAGAGTATTTTGAATGAAAGAAGCCGGCGGGTTCAGCTCAGAGATTAAACCTTCAGACGGCAGAGACCTGCTTAATAAATCTGCCTCTGTTACTGCTGAGGGGAGGATGGTTCACAGGACAATTAATAACACTTACTGTACTGGCATTCAGATCTGCAGACGGGGCAGGCTTACGGCGGTGAACACAAAAATGTGAAAACACTGCAGTCTTCCAGCAGTGGAGGATTCAGGCGGTTGACCAAAGCATTGACCAAACCTTGAGCTTACCTAAATCAACAAGACCGCACCGATGAGCTCAGTAAACTGGCGAGCTAAGTAAAGGGCCTGTTCAGCTGAGGAAGACCTCTACAGTTTAGACCGTATAATTCTCACTATGCTGAAGGAAAATATCCGAACACTTGTCCAAAAGATCAGAAACACTCTTTCAGGATGGATGTGTGAATTACTACTGTCAGCAGAAGACTTAAAAACAGAACTACAGAGACTATACTGCGAAATGCATACCACGACATAGCCACAAAAACAGAATGGCTAGTTTTCAGTTTGCTTAGAAGTACCTAAAAGAGCCTGCAGAGTTCTGGAAAAAGGTCTTGTGGAAAGATGAGACCCAAATTTCCCTTGTATCTGAGTGATGGCGAGAGTGTAGAGGCCAAAAGGAACTGCCCAAAACCCAAAGTGCCCCCCTCCCCTACATGTATGGCTGCTACAGGTATGGGCTCACTGGTCTTCATTGATTAGGTACTGTAATTACTGATAGCAGCAGTAAAATGAATTGTGATGTGTACTGAAGCATCTTATCTGCTCAAATTCAAGCAAAGGATTCAAAACTCATTGTAAAACTCATGTAAAAAAACTAATTGGAGGAACTACAATAAAGGTCAGTCTTAACAGGTGCGTTTGTGTGGTAATGAGTGTCTGTGGCCCTTGAAAACCTTTTTTCTCACATAGAAAACCTTTAGCTTGTTTTAAGTTGCAATTTGTTTGAGAAGTGAAATTTTCTTACCCCATTGGCAATTTGTGAAAAATCATGAAACTGCCTCACCTAATTGCCATTATTTTTGTCTTATTTGACAAGTCATAGAAATAAGATTTCAAATCTAAATATAAGACTTGTTGAGATGTACTTATTTTTTGTGTGGTTCGACAAAACAATGATTCCGAACATAACTGCTGAAGCAACAAAAGAGTTTTTCAAAGCCAAAAACTGGAAAATTCTTCACTAGCCAAGTCATTCACCTGATCTGAATCCAACTGAACACGCGTTTCATGTGCTGAAGACAAAACTTCAGGAAACTAGCCCACTGAAACCAGCAGGAGCTGAAGATGGCTGCAGTACAGGCCTGGCAGAGAATCACAAGAGAAAATATTCGGATGACTCTAGACTTCAAACAGTCATTGCGTACAATGGATATTGCTGCAAAGTATTAAACATGACTACTTTTATTTACATAGTATCACACGTCTTATGACTCCCCTGGGAAGGAAATAGATAGAGAGAGAGAGAGAGAGAGAGAGAGAGAGAGAGAGCCAAAAATAGCTAAAACAATATTGTGCTCAGAACAGAAGAATAACCTCCCGCACAAAAGTGGTTTTCTCAGTCTTCTCCGAGTCTTGGCTACATACTCTGGAGCACCTGGGCTGATTAGTTGTTATGGTGCCCTGTTGCAGTATCTATAACAAGTGCTGTGTTTTCTATGCAGTGAAAACAAAGTGTATAAATATACTCTTAAATAGAAGATGGGAATGTGCTCAAAGTACAGACCCAAATCAAGAAATAAATGTTTTTGTCCCAAACATTATGGAACTCACTATATGTGTTTTTATTTTCTCAGATTTTCAGATTTTCTCCCTGATGGAAATAATTAAATCTGACTTGATGTACAGTAAGTGCTAGTATGGTTGGTGTTAAATTATCGGTCTATAGCAATAGTTTACTGAATATAGTATGCTTGGTTTTTCTTGCAACAGCATTTACAGATACATTTTTGTTCCGTTAGGGGTACGTTTTTCTATTGCTGGGGCCAATTGTGAGCTTTTCCTTGCTTTAAGTGTTTGGCTAGTTATCGAGATTAGATTCAGTTTTTAAATTTTTTGTCTCAGGAGAAAACATAGATGAGAGGAGGAATGATATTAAGTGATCCATTCATGGTGGAATTTAAGAGGGAAGGTTTTTCCTATACAACCATACAGATCGCACAGGTAAAATCAACAGGCGAGTTTCACTGGGGCAGATGAGAAAGTCTTACAAGACATTGAAAAAGACGCATCATGTTCATGATTTTTGTTCAGCCTTTCTCCCTTTGATTTCTGTCTCATTGGGTTTAACTACTGTGTTTAATTTTCTGAAAGTGTTGTGTAACGGTGAAATACAGTATATTGTACTGTAGCAGTCAGGCAGGGTGATGTTGCTAGGGAGACGGTCTGGCGGGTCTATCTCACAGAATGTTGTTAATGGCACTGTGCTGTAGAGTGGGAGGTGAGTGTTAGCTCTTCCGTTTTCCTGGACAATTAAAAATAGTAATATCGTAGCCATACTGTAAGGGGCGTGTTTTCACAAGATATGCGGCTGATATACCGTGCTAGGCGGCTATACAGTGCAGTATGTCACTTATCCGTGATTGTTTTGTGTCTGTGTGTTAAGCCCACGCATTCTCCTGTGCACGTCAGAGTGCGTGCATGCTAATGGATATTATCCCTCTGTGCAGGTTCACCGGTGAGCTCAGATGAAATTAAAGATTGTAAAAGAATGTGCTTTACAGAAGGTTCACTTTTTACTGAGGTGAGAAAGGAATGAATGGGTTTCATCCGGAGAGCCCCCTCAGCCCGGTCCGGCCCTGATATGGGAGCACGCGCACAAGGCCATGCCCCTGCAAAATGAACAGGAAAACATGGAGGATGAAATTAAACCTCAGTAGTGTGTGTGTGCTTCTGTCTGCGCGTGTGTTTGTGTGTGTGTGTGTGCACTCGTGTGTATGATGTAATAAACGGTACTGAAGGGGCTGATTGAAGTGCTATCTTGGACACACTCGGTGATTCTCTTTCATTGTGTGTGATAACGGATTCCCTGGCCCAGTCCCTGTGAAGTGCCGTGCGTGATGCGCTCTCGCTAAGACGGGACAGGTCTGTGATCTGGCTAATCTGGCCCGGATGTGGCTGGTTAGGCAGGCTGGGGCAAGGCAGGAAGTGGGTGGGAGGCTGACAGCACTGAGTAAGGCGTGTGTGACACGCTAGTCGTGACAGGACTGGTGAACACACAGACGCTGTCGGTGCGCATGTGTCTTCAGTGCGTGGTTTTCAGTCTGCAAGGATTTGACTTCATTTAATTTCTTTCTTTTTTTTTTATACGTTTTATATTTTGAAATGAATTCGCCATCTCCAATGCCACCCGCATGTGGAATGTCGAATTCTCCATCTATGCACTAAGCGTGCTCGTACTGTACGAGTGTAAAGAGAGACACGCGGTGCTTACGCCAGTTGCTTATTTTCACACTGCAGCCACAAGCCAAGCATGTGCAGAGTGGCGGGTGGAGGATACCCAATCATACGGGCAAAGAGCAAGCCAGAGGTGCCTGACAGCCAACAGTCAACAGCCACTGAGCACTGCTGTCATTGCTGACTAAGTCCCTCTCGTATATGCCTTGGGCAGAGTAAAGATGAGTGTGCGGCGTGTTTGCACTGGAACGGTCCAGATATGATGAAAGAATACGGCGCTTAGAGTGCCTTTACTGAGCAAACTACCCAGCAGCCCCACTTAATGAGGACTTTTTAGACTTACTTCGATCAGAATGTCTCATTATTATGTACATTACACAGATTTTTGTGTTAAGACATTGTTACCAGACCATTGCAAATCCCTTCCTATCATTGAAAAAGACTCACTGACATGTTGACTCTGACCCTCTACCTGTGTATATATATAGTCCTTAAGTTCAGGTTTCAAAATATACAGCTGACAGACCGACACTCTGTACCAAAACATTGTACAGCTGTGCAATAATTCAAGCTCATTGGTTGAAAATTGGTTCTAATTGCCACAGCCAATGGCGGTTCAACGTCATTGCGTTCACAGAGAAGGGGGAGGGATAAACTGTGCTGTGGTTTGAAGGTGTTTGTTGCTGCGATTCCCCTCTTGACCGTTAGGAGTCCAAAATTACCTTTTGTACCTTTAAGTGTCATTTTATGGTCTATTTTTTTATTTTCCTTGTGCATATTCAAAGTCATGTTGATTTCACAGTGATTAAATAACTTCGCAATTTGTCGTTACTCACATCTCTGCAAGGCCAGAGAACACTCAGCCATTCTTCATAAACCAACAGAGTCTCATGGGCCATTAGGAAGATGGCCACCATCACGGCGTGCAGTGCCACAGAGTATACTGTATTTAGAGGGTTTGTAAGAAATGCCTTTATGCACTTAATTTCCCACTGCAGAGTTAATTGCCTCATTTTTTAGGATGATTACTGTGGACCAGCTGCAGCTGTTGAGTTTTAATTGGGTTTAGCGGTGGTTCGAGCACTTAACAGATAAGACCGCAGATCAGCAGTTTGCTGTGAGGGCTTTTAGCATGATGAGCCGTCGGCGTGCGCTGGAGAGAGCCCATAAATCAGTAACTAAAAATATAAAAAATGAAAACAAACCCAGCAGATACCGAATATGCACAGCTGGCTCGGTGAATTGCTCTGGTCTCGTTGTTCAGCCGCTCAGGGATGCTGAAGGGTTAGCCGGCGTTCCGTGTGAACAACTTCAAGAGAGCTGAAGAAGGCTCACCCCGTGGATAGTCTTAGAATCAGGTTCTTGAGAATTTGATGGTTTTGTTCTCATACAGCTGCTGTGACTGCACTCCGTTCTCAAAGAGCAGCTTGCTGGTGGCTGGACCGTACTTAAAGCAGATGGACGTATTGATCCAGCTGGAACTTGCGTGAGCGGAGAACAAATTGCGAGCATCGATTCCTGGTGAAGAGTCCCTCTTGCCCAGTATCAGTAAAGGGAGGGTTGTGTAGCTTCAGCGCTCATCAGATCCGTTCAGCTGTGAACGCTGATGAATGCTCAGCTTTTATTTTGGATGGGATTGGGGGCGGGGTATGTCCTGTGACCACTGACTCTGCTGTAAAAATGGGGCCTATGTTTCATCCAGGTTCAAGTTCATTCGAGTGGAAGGGTGAGAGGTCGTAGGTCACAGTGTCAGTACTGCTGGAGCTACTGCTGTGTGATGTCTATGTCCATGCAGGTTTGGTACTTACAGGTAAAATACACTGGAACAGAATAGTGGAGTCTTCAGCATGGGGTAGGGTACATTTTCTTGGTATGTGGATTGGGTGTACTCATACCTTTAGAATGTCAGTCAGTCATTTCTTAATAAACCCTACTGTAACATCCAGCTATGCCTTGAAAATGTAGCTGGTCAAGCTGTTCATATGCTGGTTTTGATGGGTATGAACTGCTCAACTAATATGGCCAAGTTAGTCATGTAGCTGGTCTGGCTGGCTATGAGTTGGTCAACCAGCTAGTGCTGGTAGCTTGTCTGAGCTGGTAGCTGGGCAAAACATAGCTTCAGCTGGTTAAACCATGTCAAGCTGGGAGCTTCATCTGACCTGGTTAACCAGCTACCACCTGTTTCAAACCTTGCTCGTCATATAAAAGCATCGATTTCCTGCGGAGGGAGGTGGTATACACCTCCGTGGTATAGACTTTGAATAGACCACCCAGTGATCTGAGGAGCGTGTCACTGATATGTCCAAAAGTACTGGCCCCAGTCACCACATCTGAGCCCAATTGATATTCCATAACAATGCCTGATATGAAAAGTTCCACTTCCATCAACTACGTGTGAGCTGATTGCCTGCCGTGGAATCCCTCCTGCAGAATCCCTGATGCAGTAGACTCCCTGCGCCGTTCCATTGTGTTAATCACTACCCGTGCCTGATGTTAGCAGGGTTTTCACAGTGCTGAGCATGATCCTACATAATAATCCGTGTGCACTAGACTAAATCCCAACAGTGACACATACTGTATGGAACAATACAGTTGTTGGGTTTTCAGTATAACTACTTGTGCACAATCCAGCCATCTGTTCCCTTATGGTATGCTCAGGTCATAATTAACCACTAAGTGTTTGCCCCTAGAGGACTGAATTGAATGGACTTTGTGAGATATAAAGACATGTCATGATGATATCGGTCATACTTCTTTTACCAGGAGAAATTGATTTCCCCTAACAATACCCAGAAATCCCTCTGGCACGCTAGGCATTTGTCCCCAGAGGCGGTGAAAGAAAACACCAGGTGGCACGTGGAGGCTTTCATAAAGGAATGAGATTAACCATTCTAACGGGCAACAACAGTATCTGTCTTCCCTAATGTAAACTCAATGTGAGCTTCTGAACAGAACACGGGGAGGCGGCCACTTCCACCAGAAGTTAGCGGTAGTTTTTCTCCTGGGGAATGTGGTTTATGATTACAGTTGCTTTTTGACCATCTCAGACACTAAAGCACTTTGATTGATGTGAATTGGACCAATAATTATAGAGAAAACGACAAATAACTGCACAACATCCCTGTGTTCAGAAGACTGTGTTAGCTCATGATGGTCCGAACACCGTCGTATAAGCCTGTCCGGTTTGTAGTCTCTCGTTAGCAACAGCTTCCCAACCACAATGTCACAGTGGAGCACTATTACCATGTTACTGTATGCTGACATGGATCGCGTATGTGACTCGTACCAAGTTTTTATGAAAACGGAAGGAATTATACTTTACACACAAACACTCACACACACACAAACCAAAGCTGATCTGGAAGTAATTTTTTAGTTATCCGTCATGAAAGTTGCACTGTTCAAAACATGGTGAGCTAACTTGGTGTTCAGAACACGGTTACCTACCGACTGGTAAACAGAGGAAAAAAAACGCTGGGTTTGGAGTGCTTTCCTCCAACTGAATTGTTTTATACATTCACTGAAATTGTGGTGAATGTGGACACAGATGTCTACCCCCTTTTCAAGCTCAAAAGAGTAGCTTGATTGGTATTAAATCAACAAAACCTTTGGGAAGTTTTACAGGCATCCAGCCTTTACTGTTAAGCAGGACTGCAGTGGGAAAGAGCAGTGGGGAGAGCCTCTGGGTCCTGGGCTGACAGACATGTTCCTCAGGGGCGTCTTGTTTCGGAAGATCAGTCTGCACACATAAACTACCCTTGCATAAACATTTACGTCCGTTTCGGAGGGCTTGTTTGAATTCGTAGACAGCGTATTATTTTCCCACTGCGGGTTTGCGTCAAGTCTTCTTCAGGTGTTTATTTATGCCGCAGACAATTTAAAATAACAGAGAGTGCATTTTAAGGGTTTTATTCTAGCACGTTCGTTTAGCACCCTCTAATAGGCTCGGTAATGAGACCATGTGAGATATCTCTTCTACATACTGACCGGGGGGGGGACTTCAGGGTAGCAGGAGGGTGGGCTTGTCTGGTTGAATAAAATATGATTATCTTACAGTATGTGGTAGTATTCAGATGTGTGTAGTCTCTATAGCCTCTATAGACCTTTTGTGTATACTGCCGCAGAAATATAAAAGGTTGTGTGAAAGTAGCTCAGTGTTCAGGTGAATTCAAGTGGGATGTCCTCCAGATGGGATGTGGATATGGCTCTCTGTGGCCTGTATTCAGTAAATGGAGGTCTGCTGAAATAAATGTGCAGATGTGTGTGTGTGGGGGGGGGGGGAGAGGGAGAGGGAGAAAGGTGTGATATCATGAATTTTGTTTATATGCCACCTGTTCTGAATCTCAAAGTACTTATTAGTGAATTCACCACCATTTTGTGAAGTATCGGCCTCTGCATTGACACTGTTTTACGGCCATTTTGCACCAAACCACTCGTCACAAACCCATCAGCATAGTTGCATAGGCTCTTTAAATAAGTATAATGGTTGAATGGAAAATTAGGGATTTCCCGACACGCAAAAGCGCTTTAGTTGCCCTTCACATTTGATGATACGTTTGCAGAGGATACACACCGTCTCAATGTAGTACAGCCTGGCCAGTTAACTCTGAATGAAGCTAAATAGGCCACACATTCCGCCAATATTGCAATTTATCATTTTAATATAAATTTTTAAATTGTTAAATCGGAGTACAGAATAGTTAAATGGACTGCATTCTCATTCACCAATACAACAGCTGTCATGCAAGCATGTTTATATTTTGCCTTTGGAAAAGGGGCGAATCACATAGATATGTATTTAGATGTTTCAAATTCTTTCAAATGAATGGCTCAGTTGTTCCCTTCTAAATTCCATATGGTGTCTATGTATGGTGTCTGTGGTGTGAGTCTTGTGTTGTCTGCAGTGCTGGCAGATCAGTCTCCTCTCTTCTGCATCTCATTCTCTAGTCGCTTGTAAAAAAAATCTTCTTAGCGTATGCTCATTTACCACCATTCTGTGGCTAAGCCCGGATTGGTCTGTCCTTTTGCACTAATACATTTCCTCCCATTAATGTCTTCCTGTCTGCATGACGATGATTGGAAGAGACCAGAGGGGAAATGAAAAGAGACGTGATTTCAGCAGGAATAATCCTGTGTATTAAAATCCTCTCAATGACTCTGGCTCTGTGTCATTTACAGCAATTAGGGAGCTGTGAAATGCAACGTTTACATGCCGTAGCTCTTCAGCTCAAGCAGTGCTGGGTGTGTTTGTGTGTGTGTGTGTGTGTGTGTATGTGTGTATGTGTGTACGTGTGTGTGTGTGTGTGTGTGTGTGTGTGTGTGCGTGTGCTTCTGTGTGTGCATGCGCAGGCGTGTGTGTGTGTAGGCTTTGATTTGACCACAGGATGATACGATGCTCCTACTGCAATCATTTTTCCAGCTTTAGGTACATGCTGGCCTGCTTACTTGCTGCCTGCTTGATGCTTGCTAGCCCCCCTTCTGTAAAATGCACCTATGCCAGCTTGACTTGAAAATTGATCTGGTCAAGGTGGTCTGGCTGATCTAGCTGGGTATGAGCTGGCCAACCAGCATGGCCAATCTGCTCATAATGCTGGTCTAGCTGAGCTAGAACCAGTTAGTGCTGATAACTTGTCTGAGCTGGTAACTGGTCAACCAGTGGGTCAAACCGTGTTGAGCATGGAGTTGGTCTGAAAGGGTCAACCAGCTACTAGCTGTTTTTCAGCAAAGCCAGCTATCCAAGCACTTAAAGACCTGCTGGTAGACTTGTCCTGCCTGCTGGTAGTCCGTATGCTGTCTTTTGCTGCTAACACTGCTGCTGACAAACTTCTCGGTGAAAAGCCAAGTGCATCAGCACAGCGTGCCTCTATCACTAAAACTCCCGTTGTGCCTCCATGTGACGCTCGTAGGTGTTGTATTCGGGGAGCATTTGATGTGACTGCTTCTGTCAGGCGCCCAATCGGAAAGAGAAGGAGGTGAGGTCATTCGCTGTAGGAAGCTAATTAATCAGGATTACTGATTGAAACGTTACCCATTCTAATGTCGAATCCTGTTGCGTTTTTATATTTTATATGATAGTAATAATCATAATATCCAATTGGCATATTATTACATAAAATAATGCCAACTGGATATAATAAAGAACTCAAAATATAATATGAATGAATGGAATAATAAAATAGCAAAACATGCTTTATAACCGTGCAATTTCATTTCCGCACACGATACGAACAGCTGAGACCACTTGTGAAATTCGTTCCGCTCCTTACGAAAAAACTGACATCCGAAAACCCACATTATTTGTGGAAATTCATTTACGGTGAATTTCGTTCGGCTCACGTTTGATAAATGAGGCCCAGTGACTGAAATAAAGGCTAATGTAAATGATCCGGTGAACCTCAAACACAGGTCCAAACAGGAACCTAACCACTCCATGAAATCTGCAAAGTGGTTTGCTCGCCATTTGGACCTATGAGGCTGTTGTCTGGGCATATTTTGAATGATGACCTCACCTGGTAAATGGTAAATGGTTGGCATTTATATAGCGCCTTTATCCAAAGCTCTGTACAATTGATGCTTCTCATTCACCCATTCATACACACACTCACACACCAACCGCAATTGGCTGCCATATAAGGCGCTGACCAGCTCATCAGGAGCATTTGGGGGTTAGGTGTCTTGCTCAGGGACACTTCGACACAGCCCGGGCGGGGGATCGAACCAGCAACCCTCCGACTGCCAGACGACTGCTCTTACTGCCCGAGCCATGTCACCCCACACCTCCTCCTGTTTCTGATTGGTTGCCTGATGCCACGTGCCTGTTTTACAGGTCAGTATTGGCTCACTACATTCATTACGATCACTGTCACTTTTAAACTGCTTCCATTCTTTAGTTGTGACCTAGATGGAAAAGAATATAGTCTAGAGGTCCCCCAAAGGACAACCTAACAGTGGTTCCCAGATAATATTAAAAGCATATGAGATCAGTTGAATATTCCCTTAAATACACTTGCTGTGGGTAGTATAATATCCATTCTGAGAAAAAGTCTGTCAATAAAATTGAGAGACAGACATTTTAATCTGAGGTAGTAGTAGTAGTAGTAGTAGTAGTAGTAATAATAATAATAATTATTATTATTATTATAATTATAATGATAACAATAATAATAATAATAAGCTTTATTTTTATAGCGCCTTTCATATCATAAAATGCAGCTCAGAGTGCTTTACAAGGGAAAAGAAAGATATTAATAATACAGGCCTGCATTAAAAAAAGACAAGGCACAAGCAGCAAAATGAACAGGAGAAAACAAAATATTAAAAAGATTAAATGGGTACACATAATAAAATATTAGTAATAAATGATCATGATAAAACAAACATAACATATAAAAAGCACTATAAAATATAAAAAGCATAAAAAGTTTACGAAATATAATATAAATATAAAATATAATAACTATGATAATGGTGTTAAAATAAATAAATAAAGAAGGTGGGATTAATGAAATGTAAGATAATAAAAATGGGTTTTGAGCTGTTGCTTTAAGCAATCAATAGAGGTTGCTTGTCTTATTTGTTCCAAAGCTTTTGGTTCATAAAAACAGAAATTAATTTTGTATTTCATTTTTGGGACATTGACCAAGTCAGTACTGTAAGATTTAAGAGAACAGTTTAGACAAGCAATCATAGAGATATGAAGGTGCTAAACCATTGACAATTTTAAAATCAATCCTGGAGCCAGTGCAATGAAGCTAGAACTGGAATTATATGTTCTCCTTTCCTGGTTTTTGTTATAATTATGGCTGCTGCATTTTGTACGCAGCACTGAAATCAGGTTGAGCTGGCTTTGCAAATGATCAGATCAGGTCTTTATTAATCATCTTTTAGATAGGTCATAGTATAGTGCTTTTCTAGACACTCAAAGCACTTAGGGGGAAACTCGCCTCAACAACCACCAATGTGTTGCACCCACCTGGGTGATGCACGGTTGCCATGTTGTGCCAGAACGTTCATCCCACACCAGCTGAGGTGGAGAGGGTGAGAACAATGTTTTTGCCAATTAAATCAGGGGATGATTAGGTGGCAGGTTGAAAGAGCCAGGGTTTGGAATTTAGCCAGGCTTTTACTAACCATGGTGAGTCAGGACCTCGGTTTAAGGCGATGGCATCTCCTAAAGCTCAGTGTCCCCATCACTGCGCTGGGGGATTTGGGGTCAACTTGACCAGAGGGAAGATTGCCCCTTACTGGCCCACCAACACCACTTCAAGCAGCAACTTGGTTGTCCCAGGAGATCTCCCATCCAAGTACTAACCAAGTCCAAACCTGCTTAGCTTCAGCCATTCAGCAGGAGCATAGTGGTATGGCTGCTGGTATAATGCCGTTTTTAATGGCTATGTATGAAAATATATATTGCTCTCTTATTTTTTCAGTGTTGGATGAATACGGGGTCAGAAAATGACCCTCAGAGGTCGCCAGGTCCTGCACCAAATGTGACAGGAAACGGAAGAAAGCCCATACTAAAGAGTTTAACTTGAGTCTTCCGTTGGCTTGTTAAGCTCTATCACCTCTATCGAC